>NC_132898.1:1095700-1260700 GCF_030463535.1 Salminus brasiliensis
ATGTAAGGCCTGTATGGGTAGCTGGATGTGTATGGGTATGCCGGATGTGGGGCCTGTATGGGTAGCTGGATGTGTATGGGTATGCCGGATGTGGGGCCTGTATGGGTAGCCCAACTAGGAATCAGAATGTTTTGTCCTCAGGTTGCATATTGGCCCCAGATATGGATTCTGGGTCCCAGTAACAGCACATGTACAAACTCACTCAGAGCCCAAGCCCACTTGGAGCCCAGCATACGTCCCACCCACATGAACCCCACATGAGCGAGATGGCTGGGTTTCGTCTTTTCCAGAATAAACCAAATTGTTGATTTGGCCAATCCCAAAGGTTTGCTCTGCTTGTGCCTCCTAATTACGGCCTCCTTCACATGCATCATCACCTCTTTGGACCACATGTTGAGAGTTCCCATCAAATTAACTGCTACCAAAGCCAAAAATTCAACACTTGCAGTCAACTCCAGACCAGTTATGTCCTTAATCTGTCACGGAAAAATGTGGGCTCGGGCCACGCCTAGTCTTTACAACTTACAAGCCCATTACTTCTAAGCCTGTGAGAATGGAGGGCCTATGTCAAAACGGCTGTAATTGCTAAATGCTTGACGGTCAGAACTTCAATCACACCTTGATTGCTTACTATGAGAAGCAAAATTACAAAAAATGTGTCAATATCCAAATACTTATGGATTATTATCTGACTGTACATTTCACCTTGTTTCAGCTGCCTGATACCGCCTGCAAAATCCCGCATTGCTGTTTCACTCCAAGATACTGTGTAACAATTAGCTGCTACTTCCGGTACAGCGCCTCCTAAGGGCATGAAACATGTCGTGACACGCCAAATTCAGCTTCCCCCGTAAATGACACACGCTGACTCCTCCTGCAGCTAATAAACCCTGCCCTGCCATGACAACATCAGACACAAACAGCCATTGATGACTGCCTCCCCAACACATTGTAGAAGCACGTGTCACAGCCATAATGGATGACTGTACATTCCAGTGAACTTCACACACATGACTATGCAGCGTCACAGGGGTAGAGCTGGGTCGCTACAGACTGCTGTTGCACAAAGGTAGCAAATTCTTTTCGGCAAGTTTGAGAGAAATATGGAGAATTTCTCCATATTTGGTGGTGTTTCCCCCAGCGTTCAGGCTGCATGGACTCCACAGGTTTTTGTAAAAGCCTCTGATGAGCAGATCGGACCCACCTGAGGGTCGTCTGAACATCTGCTTTAGTGAAAGAGATCAGACTCCAAACACATCTGACCTTTCTGTACGAAGGCCTTAAGCTAGTCATGGATATAATATACAATGGACAAAAGTATTGGGACACCTGCTCGTTTCTTCTGAAATCAAGGGTATTAAAAAGAGTCAAGCTGGAGTAACAAGGCTTTCTACAAAATTTGATTGCATTCAGCAAAAAGAAGGTCACCACCCCAACTCATCCCATCCAAAAGTACTGGATGGAGCTCCACCACCATCATGGCTCTTCCACTGCTCCACAGCTCCTCAATGCTGGGGGGCTTTATACCCCTCTACTAGCCCACGCCTGGCATTATTAGGCAGCTTGGTGCCGATAGGTTCATGATGTTGATCTGCTCCAGAGAGTCCTATTCTATTGGCAGTGTCTCAGGCATCAGGCAGTGTCTTCATAACCATTAGGTGAGATTACTTTGCCACTCAATGTCCTGCACGTATCCGCCTGCCATGAAAGGATTGTAGGCTCTTTTTGCAGGCCCCCTAGTGGAGGTGGAATGGAACTGCACTGGTTGAGTGTGTGTTCCCTGCATGGTCACACTGCACACAGTAAAATAGGCCAGTGTGTGTAGAAGAGTAGAATCCATCAGCAGAGCTTTCTGTGAGCTACCATGGTTTTACTGCTGTGTGAAAGATGGGCGAGGCTCTGCTTGTTGGATGCGCTGTGTTTTTTCCTAAAGCAATGTTTCAGAGTTCAGTCAGACTGCAGTTTGGATCGGATCCGAAAAACGATAAATATATGAGTTTGCTGTTCAAAAGGAGAGTCAGACAGATTAAAGATCTAATCTAATCTAATCTATCTAATATTGGGCATTGTTAGATCACCTTCATTACAGCGCAGGAAAATGCAGCGACATCAGTGAGGAGATTCAATTACAGTAGAGCATCAGGTCTCAGGCATCAGGCAGCGTCTTCCTCACCATTAGGTGAAGAGGAGCTTTTATTAGAGCTTCAGACGTCTGCTTCTGCTGTAGAACTCCAGCTCTGCCTGAGGGAGCTTATCTAGAACCGAGTGTGTCTCACCAAACCCCAGTCTGAATTTGAACAGTCAGTGGAACTCACCTCACCTTATATAAAAGTGTGTGTTTCGTCTACGTGTGTAATCTCAAAGCCTGTAAATCAGAACAGTTCAACACACCCAAACTGCAGATGGCTTCCAGCAGATACTACCAATCCAAACACGGGTTAAACACTTGCAGCTCCATAAATCATGAGTGGAGAGAAGAGCATGTCGGAGGGTGATGCAAACAAAAAGGGAGGGAATTTCATGTTCGATTGCCTCCAGTTGTGTAACTCCACCTCTACGTGTCACCATGCCACCTCTCATGGAACTCCCTCCTACCTCAACATCTCAGGCCTTTAAAAGCAGTTGGGGATGCAGGCTGGTTAGTCATTATCTCCGCTTCGCCGGTGCATGGTGCGCTCTGCTCAGAGCACTGAAGCTCCCGAGGCTATCGCTTACAGGAACACGCAGCTGGAAGACATGCCTTCCCTTCACGACATGCTGACGCTTCTGCTCACCATACAGCTCAACCTGTACAGCTGCTACTCCTTAGGCCCTCAAGCCGGACTCAGGAAGAACCCTGGCTCCTCGGGGGTCATGAAGGGCCACGTAGCCGTGCCTCCGTCGAGGGAGGAGAGCACAGCCATGCTGGCGTTGGGAGAGCCATGTGGGGTTTACACTCTGGCGTGTGGAAGGGGCCTTCGCTGCATGCCTCCAGAAGGGGACCAGAGTCCTCTTCAGGCGCTGCTTCAAGGCAGAGGGGTCTGCAGGACCATCAAGAGCAGCATGGAGCCCACCCCAGCAAAAGGTAAGCAGGAGAATTGCCTGTGTTCAGAAATTATTAAAATAATTTTCAAGTCATTGTAAGTAATTATGACATCAAATGGGAGCTTCAGCACTAAAGGCCGAGACCAATGTTCTTAGAAAAAAAATAAATCAGAACCTGGTGATCTGTGTTCTATTTATGACCCAGTCAAATTATTAGAAAATGTAGAAAAGCTGTAAGATGTTCATTATGAAATCTAAATTACAAGTAATTTACAAGACTAATAATTAATTATTCATTAATTAAACAGTTGTTTTTATTACGTAACTCAAATTGAGGACACTGGAGTTCTCTTAGTTCAGTCAAAAGTTCTCCTGAATCACGTCTCAGCTTTCCACCCAGTTTCCTCACCAGCTGCAACTCCATCACAGGGGTTCACCAGGCTGCAGCATCACTAAGGAGCAAATGCATGGGTGCTGAACGCTTAGACAGTCACTCCACTTGGAAGCTCCTGACTTTGCTTAAATGTCTGGATCGAAAACTGTTACAGCAGGGATTTGCTGTAACTGTTCTGACGTACTTATTTTAGTTCGATTCATTTAATCATTTAATTTCATTTTGAATTTAAGGTGAAGCTTTTCAAAGTATTATTAGTATTATATATATTAGTATAGAACCTAACTCATTTTTTATAATGTATAAATATTACAACATAGAATAGTATAATCTATTATCAACATATTGGAACCTAATAACCAATATTGGTAAATATTTCAGACCCACATATAAGCTTATACCTGGCCAGAACTGTTACTGGTGATTGGTTAGTGGTGATTGATCCTGGTCATTTGTCCAAGCTTTAAGATTTTCATTGTCCTTTTCAGAGGATAATTGGCTGAAACTGGTTTTGTGGATGTTCTGGCTCGCGAGATGTGAGGTCTGGATCAAAGAATTGAAAATACAGCCTGAATTTAACCTCATAGTTATAAATGAGTGTAAACTTACCTCTTCAGTATGAGTGAATTATACATTTTACTCAATCCAGCACATGTGAAGTATGAGATAAATGAAATGTATTTCAATTTCAATACCAAATTATATGGATATTAATTATGATATTTATTATAAATGAGATTTTAATCTAGTTTCTAGTTTATTAGTTTCAGCTGCTCTCAGCTGATCTGAGTGTTCTCCAAAATGAACCATGTTTCTGTTCTGCTTTCAGAGTCCCGGCCTCCGTTTAGCGAGAACACGGAAAAGGTAAGAGTTCGAATTCGGTCGAATGGTGCAGTTCATCCATTAGACAAGAGGTCTAAAACTCTGGTTCTTCAAGGGTTCTTTAGTAAAGCTGGGTTGTACATATTAAGCCTGTTTAAGCAGTTCTTCATGTACAAAGACCTGGTTAAAGAACATTTTTACATTGTTCCATATACCAGCAAAAAGGATTCCACTATGAGTCAAATAACCCTTAGTACTGTCTAGAACTATTTTGCTAAGTGAGTACCTCTGAGTGGAAAAGGTTACGTATTACCAAAAACCTTTCTACAGTCCTACAGAACCCAGCTTAGTGGTACCTGAATAAGTTCTTTGTAAAACCGTCTGTTGTATGTAAGCACAACAGATAACACCACTACCTACCATTGAGTTACAACACCATGTAGGAGACCAGGGTTCGAATACCAGTCTGGGTGACTATGCTGCGCTACACCAATAAGAGTCCTTGGGTGAGACTCCCAACACTACAGTGGCCCACCTCTGTAATACGAGTCACCTTGTAAGTCGCTCTGGAGAAGAGCATCAGCTAAATGCCGTAAACGTAAATATAATATAAATATAATCCTCCATCGTATAGAATAACACTTTAGCCATTAAAAAATATGCAAACTTTAAACACTCAAACATTTATTTAAGTTGCCATGGTTCTATTTGAGCACTGCTTTACTAAAGAACCCTTGAAGAACTCTCTTTTGGTTAAAAAAGGTAGCACAGATGAACCACTTTTGGACCATAAAGAGCCACGTTTACAAAAGAGAGAACCTTTTAAAGTGTAAGAGACCTAATTTAAGGGCTCTTCCTAGAACCTTTACATTAATTGGAGGTTCCTTAAACTTTAAAAGGCCTCTGACAAGTGTCAATTACAAACACTGCTGTCAAATGAACCGTTCCCCTCTGAGGAAATCAAAAGTGGAACCACAGGCCAATGGCTTCACTCCAGAAATGTGGTTTTGGCAGCTTTATACTTAAGAGTGCAATTTCACACTCTCAAAAAGGGTTCCTTAAGAGTTCTTTAAGGGTTCTTTAGCGAAAACGATGGTTCTGTATAGAGCTATGACAATTCTAAGAAGCATCTGAAGACCTAAATGGTTCTTTGCCTGTTTAAACTATAAAAACGATCAGGGTTCCACTATTGCGACCAGTCAAAGAACCCGTTTCAGGACTGTATAGAAATTCAGGACTGACCGTACTCCCTCTCCCTCCCTCCCTCTTTCTGAAGGGCCCTTGCCGCAAACTGCTGAACACTGTGCTCCAGGGAATCGACCTCACAGCTATCCAGCTAGACCAGGACATCTACATCCCCAACTGTGACCGGCAGGGCTTCTTCAGGAGGAAACAGGTCAGGATTCAGCAACACTGTCAGAGTCGTGATGTTTCGTCGTTTTTCAGTCACAGAACATCAACCCAGACAAACAAAGCTGCAGCTGCTGAAGATTTTATGATAAAGGGGCCAACAGTGGTGGTCCGAAAATATACATTTCTCTAAAGCTTATTGCTCATTAATTATGCGAGAGAAAAAAAAGACTTCTAGATGTTCAGGTCCCTCATTGACATCCTCATTGTGAGCCTTGGGTTCTAGATTTTTGGATCACAGTCTAACATCATGATTGGGTTCTGTGTTGGCTCAGTGATGAGAGACCATTGGATGATGACTCACAAGGTTGTGGGTTAAATACCCTGATCAGCTAAGCTGCCACTGCCGGCCTCCTGAGCAAAGCCAAATTTATACACATGCAGTTTAAACAGGGGTGCTCTAACTTTTGCACCATAGCTCAGAGTTGTCTACACTCCTTTCCTAGAACTGATCACTGACACACAACTCTGGGTAAACTCTCTCTCTCTCTCTCCCATCCTTGTCACAGTGCCGGTCATCGCGGGGCATGCAGCGTGGTCAGTGCTGGTGTGTGGACGAGAAGGGCAGCAAAACTCCCTCCCGGCACAGAGAGGACGGGTCTGTGGCCTGCAGCAGCGCCTGAGGACTACAGGGCAGCCAGGACTAAGGACTTTCATGTAAAGATGATGAGACGGGTGTCTTTCTTGCAACATGTTGAACCAGATAGTAAGCCTGTGTTTCTTTAACGGTCCTATGACGCCCCCTAGTGGGTTCAGCAGACTTCAATAAGTGTACATGTTCACATTTTTTAGGGGAGGCATGTTAATAAGCCATTTCTTAGAGACGATTTCAACTGATCAGTTCAGATCATTCATTTAGGAGTGGAGAAAGACCATAGAAATGGTACTTAATATTTATATATAATATAATATAATAATAATAACCCTGGCCCATGTATGCAGTTTTGGACTGGAGGTGTGGTTTCGCTCAGTCCGAGGTTACAGGGCCTCTGAATACTGCTCTACAGTTTAAAATATGGCTGACAACCTCCTCTCACAGGCGTAAAATTAGGCCTACGCGATGTTTGATGTATATGTACATATATTTAATGCATTCTATATAATACACTGACTTTTATACGCACTATTATTCTCGGTTTTACAGATGACAGAAGCTTTGTATAGCCTATTTTCATAAAATATGTATTCCTAAATTAAAATCAAGACATTTATTTATTGATCTTTCCTTTTTTACACGTTTGACATTGTTATTTATCTTTTCTAAAATCGAAATCGCAGCTTTGGGGGATGGAATAAGTGCTAAAAAGGAACTACAGTCTGTGATGTCCAATAATTGATGGTCCAGCTCCTCTTGTGTGAAAATATTCATGGTGATGTCACTATTTTTATGTTTAATTCTGACGTAAATGTCAATAAAGCGCTGTAATGAAAGATGCTGAGAAGACTGGTGGTGTTTCCTGTAATGTGTTACTCGTGTTAGACACTATAATGAGTATATACACAACATACTGTAATAACACAGAACATCCAAATGTAACCAGACTCCCATTCCACTTATAATCTCCATAGAAAAGCATTGACCAGTAGTACGGGCTGCTCTGCAGAAGCTGAGAGCACTTGACCTCAAGGTCACCAGGCTAGTACCTCCATCAAGTACCTTTGGGATGAGTTGTGGTGGTAAAACGTCACCCAGCATCAGTGTCTGACCTCATCTCATTCTCACAGCAATGTTTCAGCATATTTCTTTCCTCGAAAGCCCAATCCTGAGCGTGAGCTAGAGGGCTATAAAGCCTCCCAGTGTTGGGTTGTGACCTGTGGGGAGAGAGAGAGAGAGAGAGAGATAGAGAGAGAGAGAGAGAGACAGAGAGAGAGAGAGAGAGAGAGAGTCACATGTAAGTCAAATGACCCACAGTATTTTCTCAAAATGTAAACATGGACCCAGTTAATGGATGAGAACTTCTTAGAACCACATATATAGTTCTATTATGTTGTTCTAGATCTTGCAGTTTCATATTTTTATGTTTCCAGAGATTCTTCAGCTTGAACTTTCTCTAAAGTCATGAACTAGATTACTGGAATTGCTCTGGATAGCTGAGAACTGAGCTAACTAAGCCAATTTTTAGCCACATGAATATAAGGTGCTCTTTGGAAAACCACGCCCACCCAACCTCCACACACCTGTTACCCAGGTCCTGCCATTTAACACACGAGTCCGTTCAGTCTCAGAGGAACCACACAAAGAGCACAAACACGGATTATCCCAGAGAGCTTTGAGAATGCCAATACTTCTGCTCCACCAAGCTGCTAATCTCCACTGACTGGGTCAACACTGCAGGGAATGGCTTCTCCCAGTAAGTCTGCTGGTGCCTCGAACCCTTCATTCAAGCTTTCAAGAACGAAGAGCAAGAAGAAGCACTTTGTCCAGCAGAAGGTGGAGGTCCTACGGGCCAGCGATCCAGTCCTGAGCGTCTTTATGTGGGGGATAAATCACACGGTAAGCCCAGAAACTGTACTATAGTGAAAGTATGGTACTGTATCTCAATCTAACTCAATTAAAGAGCTGAAACTGTACTATAGTGAAAGTATGGTACTGTACCCCAATCTAACTCAATTAAAGAGCTGAAACTGTACTATAGTGAACGTATGGTACTGTATCCCAATCTAACTCAATTAAAGAGCTGAAACTGTACTATAGTGAAAGTATGGTACTGTATCTCAATCTAACTCAATTAAAGAGCTGAAACTGTACTATAGTGAAAGTATGGTACTGTATCTCAATCTAACTCAATTAAAGAGCTGAAACTGTACTATAGTGAAAGTATGGTACTGTATCCCAATCTAACTCAATTAAAGAGCTGAAACTGTACTATAGTGAAAGTATGATACTGTACCCCAATCTAACTCAATTAAAGAGCTGAAACTGTACTATAGTGAAAGTATGGTACTGTATCTCAATCTAACTCAATTAAAGAGCTGAAACTGTACTATAGTGAAAGTATGGTACTGTACCCCAATCTAACTCAATTAAAGAGCTAAAACTGTACTATAGTGAAAGTATGGTACTGTATCATAATCTAACTCAATTAAAGAGCTGAAACTGTACTATAGTGAAAGTATGGTACTGTACCCCAATCTAACTCAATTAAAAGAGCTGAAACTGTACTATAGTGAAAGTATGGTACTGTGTCCCAATCTAACTCAATTAAAGAGCTGAAACTGTACTATAGTGAAAGTATGGTACTGTGTCCCAATCTAACTCAATTAAAGAGCTGAAACTGTACTATAGTGAAAGTATGGTACTGTATCTCAATCTAACTCAATTAAAAGAGCTGAAACTGTACTATAGTGAAAGTATGGTACCGTATCTCAATCTAACTCAATTAAAAGAGTGTATTTGAAGCTGTTCTATGTCTTTACAGGTTAATGACCTCTCTCAGGTGCCAGTCCCTGTTATGCTGCTTCCAGATGATTTCAAAGCCAGCTGCAAGATCAAGGTCAACAATCACCTGTTTAACAAGTATGACCTATTGACAATAATTATACAATAATCACTTTTAATGACATATCTTTAGTTAGCATAGCTTTCACTGAAATGTAGTTTAAAATGACAGTAAATTAATCACTATTAGTCAATAGCTGTAAAAATACACCTGTATTCTTTACAATCACAATAAGTAGTTGTAATTAAACAAAACAGAAACTGTTTGTAGTTTTACTGTAATTAAAAAAGACTGTGATACTAATACGACCCAGCAGATTTACAGCAGATGCTCAAAAATATTTACCTGTAGCATTATCATGAGAAAATAAATTTAAAGGCCTAATCGACAACAAAGAACCACGGTGAGCTAGTCTGTTTGTTATTAGTAGTAATTACTGTGAAAGGTTGGGGTTAATTGTTATGAAATTCTATCGATAATTACCAGAATATCAACATTTCTGTCATAAAAATGATTGACGTTTATTTTCCCGCCGAGGGCAGAATCTACTTAAAGAGGAGTTTCTCTTACAGGTAACTAAAGCAACCAGAGCAACAAAGCACAGAGCAGCTTTACCTGAACTCACCCTATTCAAATACACAGCCCCATCCTGCAGATTCAAATACATACCAGAGAGACGTCTGAAGCTCTAATAAAAGCTCCTCACAGAAAGTTCTTCACCTAATGGTGATGAAGATGCTGCCTGATGCCTGAGACACGGTTCTACCAGAGTTCTGAGAAGAGCTCGGCTCTAGAACTTGCTTTTAAAATCAGATCATTAAAATGGTGGAGGGATACATGCTGCAGGGTGTAGTGCGGCTACAGAAAGTAGTCCCTAAAGAAAACTGGATTAGTTTTCTATTTTACCTTCATCATCATCATCATCATCATCGTCATTCCATATAAAACTCAATAATAAGACTCGTGTAGCTGCACTGGTGGGTTTGAATAGGAGATAAATTATGGGCTGTATCTGTGTTGTTGTAGTCATGGCGACAGACGCCTGCTTCCATTCACCTCCACTGTAGAGAGATCAGAGTGGGTCAGTTTCTCTACAGTGAAGCTCAGTTTCACACTGAACCCCCAACTCTGACTGAGTGTGTTTATAACGCAGATGTGAATGAAATGAAATGAAATGAAATGGAATGAAATGAAATGAAATAAGATGAAATGAAATGAAATAAGATGAAGTGGTTTATAGGTGAAGAACAGTTCAGGCCTTCTGTGTAATTCTCTTCTCTCTCAGCGCAGAAAATAAGAGCGATGGTTGAAGCTTGTTTACGTGCCTGAGAGAAACGCTGCACAAAGAGCCTTTCTGTAGCTCATAATCTGGCCTGGTATTCTGATCCTTACTGAGGGAGTTTTAGGCTCTGAGTGATTCAGCCTGAACCTTTACTTATTCTACTACCGTTCTACTACCGTCCAGTCAGGTGGTTCAAATGCAGTCAGTATACCTGAGGAGATGTGTGTGTGTGTGTGTGTGTGTGTATATATATATATATATATATATATATGCTTAAGTAGGTGTTAGTTATTGGTTTATTAAATCTGTGGTGAATATTGCAGTATAATTACACTACTTGATGTTTCTAATAAGCTCTGGGTGGGTTCCTAATCAGTAATTAACTGTTGTTGACCTTTAATTAACCCCTCACACTCTGGGCTTAGTGCTCAGTCATTAATCAGAAAGGGAAAGTCCAGCCAAGAATCAAATGCACACATTTACACATCTTCCCTCCCTCACTCAAAATATACTCCATTAGCCGAGACGTGGTCAGTGTCTGAAGCCTGGGTCTTTAGTTTTGCACTGGAGCTACGAGGCTGATGTAGCTAACAGGTAATGGAAGCTTACTGGTTACTAGTTACTAGCTAGTTACTAGCTTACTAGTTAGCATGCTGCTAACTGCTAATTGGTGGGATATAAATGATCTCACACGTCACCTCAAACTACATGGAGTAATCTCTAATAACTACAACAACAACAACAATAACAACAGTAACAATAATAGTAATAGTTATTATTATTATTATTATTATTATTATTATTAATATTAAAGCAGTTTTCATACATAAAAGTGCAGCTCATAGTAAAATTAAATAACATCAGTGTAAACAATGTACTTTGAACTAATAGAAAAAAGAAAGATGTTTTAAAACAATAAAAAAACAGAATTACAATAAAAACAAAATATTTAGAACAAAAACAATAAAGTAAATAAATATTTTAAATAAATACAGGAATAATAACAGAGAATGTTGTGATGTCAGCGTCTGTAAAGATTGGACTGGCCTATGTCCTGTTTGTGTTTATAGGCAGGAGTGCAGAGATACAGTCAGAAGGCCAGCCCCCCCGTTCACTCTGTGATTTAACGCTCTCTCTGTTTCTGAACAGGGAAAACTTTCCTGGACACTTTAAGTTTAAAGAGTACTGCCCACAGGTGTTCCGCAACCTCCGCGAGAGATTCGGGATTGAGGACCACGACTACCAGGTAGGAGCTGTGAGGGTCCGAGGGTCAGACCGAAAGCTTTAGGACCTTCTTCAGGATTTCAAACGATGCTTTCAGTCGTGTGCAGGTGTCGTAAACAGGGTCATCAGTGAGGGCCTGAATGGGCTTGTTGCCCATTAATTATTAATTATTAATATTAGTGTCAGTTTTAGTGGAATAAATGAACAGTGGAATAAAGACAAAGGCCACGCCCCTTTGTCGAGGTCACCTGTGCAGGTGTAGCTCTCAGGAAAAGCATCCTCTCTGCTATTTGCATTAGTGTTTGCATAAAGCCAATCCCAGTCTGCACCGTCTGACTCCCAGTCTGAAGGGAAGTGGAAGTGTAAGTGATGGTATGGACGCACATCTAAACTGGACATCAGTCGACCGTTTTAGCTGTAGACCAGTATAGTGTATGCTATTTCAGTTTGCTGGACTAGCTGGATGACCAACTATCAGCATGACCAATGTAATTAAGCTGGGCATACTGGTTAACTAGCTTGGTCAGTTTAACCTGGTCAGTCTGGTCATACTGGTAGACCAGTTTGGTCAAGCTGTTTGACTGTTTTGAAAAGGTCCATCATGCAACACACTAAAGCAACACCTGGACAATGGTTGACCAGTTGAGCTTTTGATAAAAGGTTTGGTCAATACTGGTCTTACTGGTAGACTATTTTGGACAGATGCTGGTAGACCAGCTAAACCTGTCAAATTTAAACGAGAGCTTAACCAGCTTAACCAGTTGCAACACCCAGTAGGCCCAGATGTTTAGTCCAACATCTCCATCTACTGGTGATGTGTTGCTAAGCTCCTGAGCTTTATTCCAATTTCCTGTTTTCCTGTTTCTAATTTCTATTTCCCCCTTTTAGGTCTCTTTAGCCCGCAGCCCCCCCATCAAGGACGGTAATAACATGGACGAGAGGCTGCTGACCTCCTACGACCGCACGCTAATCATCAAGCAGATCTCCAGTGAAGAGGTGGAGGACATGCATCACATCCTGTCTGAGTATCACCAGGTGTGTTCAGCGTTCAACCGCTAACATCCTGCTGTTCATGTCCAGTTAGCTGTACAGTATCCAACTTGTCCAAAAGTATGTGGACACAAGGGAAATCGAGGGTATTAGTTGGGAGTCGGTCCCTCTTTGCTGCACTAACAGCCTCTAATCTTCTAGTAAGGCTTTGTCTAGAAACAGATGTTGGAACATTGCTGTGAGGAGGATGTGATTGCATTCAGCTCCATGAGAGCATCAGTGAGAGCAGATACTGATGTTGGATGATTAGTTCTGCCACTCCAACCAATCCCGAACGTGCTGGATCACTCCAAAGGACCCCACAGGCCAGTGCTGGGGGGCTTTATACCCCTTTAGCCCACGCTCGGCATTGGGCATGGTGGCCTTAGAGTGGACGACCTTAGAGTGTCCTGTTCTATTGATGAGGGCTTCTTTATTTATTTAATTTCCCCCAGTTTTCCTCCCATATAATGATCCTGACAGTGTGTCAAGGCCAGGTGTGCTCTCTCTGGCTCTGCTGATGGCGGGCAGCATCACCCGGGATTCAAACCGGGTCAATTTAGTGATCCTCGGGTCATAGCGGCAGCTACTTAGCCTTGGCTGGACCACTCCAGCTGGAGTCCTGGGCAGTGCTCTTCTTTTGAGAAGCTGTATGTGAGCAGTCTGCTGAGTAGAAGGGGGTGCTGTGGCCAGATTTTGCAGATTTAGCCACAACCCCGGCCTATACTCTCACCCCAGCGGAGCACCCCGGCCTGTGCAGACTACAGTATTCAGTGTCCTGTGTTTCTGCTTTTCAGCACATCGTGACGTGCCACGGCATCACCCTGCTCCCCCAGTTCCTCGGTATGTATCGAGTTACCGTGGATAATGAGGACACATACCTCACTGTCACCAGGAACATGTTCAGTCACAGGCTGATCATCCACAGGAAGTACGACCTGAAGGTAATGCTCGGCGTTTCACGTCCAGTAGTTTTCCATGTAACGGTGGGGCATTCAGCAGGAATACTGCATACCACCACTGAGAAACCCCACACTCTAAACACTGAGGGTTCTGGATAGCACTAGATATGGGTTCATTAAGTCATAGTGATGATAGTGTAACCCTTTTGGGGTTTTTCCTTGTACTTGATGAACCATTTAAATGAGTGAAACCATTCAGATCATTTAAACGATTCTTTTATTCGTCCTAGTTCTCTATAGAACCCATGAAAACCCGTTTTTTGAGTGTAGCCTCTAAAAAAACTTATTAAGTAGTAAGAAGGCTTCTTTGGGTGCTTTATAGAACCATTTTTAAAGAGTTCTAGACAGAACTCTCTACATTTAGACATTTGCCTTTTGTAAAGAACAATTTAAGGACCATGGGTTTAGACTCTAAGTAAAAAATATTCTAAATAATCATAATGAGTCATATTGATAGTAGAACCCTTTGAAACGGTTCTAGAAATAACCACATACACTATATTCAAGGAACCACTGAACCAAGAAAAGAATGATTCAGACAATCAGATGATTCTTTTCCTTGAATAGAACCATTGCCTTTTCTGAAGAACCCTTGAAGAACCTTTTTAATACTGTAGACTTTAAGCAAAAAGGGTTCTTTAACTGTAACATTTGCTATGAAATGAGAGAGTGTTGCACACGTGCTTCATCTGAAGAAAGGCCTTCTGTCGTTTTAGGGTTCTCTGGTGTCTCGTGAAGCGAGTGATAAAGAGAAGGTAGGATTCGTTTAGTACTGTTCTGTGTGTGTGGGGGGGGGGGTTCTAAAGCACATGCTCTGAAGGTTCTGTGGTGGGATCTAATATTGGGATTTATGGTTTTTACCCAAAAAGCCAGTAAACACGCCCTCTAGAACCATTCTACCTCTACCTATAAGATAAGGTTAGGGTTGGGATTGGACCCACCACCCTGAGAGCGGGAGCGGCTCTCTGGACTGGGGTCACGTCCATATTTGATTGGCCGGGGAACGCTCTTCTTCAGTCTTAGCTTAGCATGTGCATTTGTGTCTAACTGCCATCTAGTGGTAATTCCGCGTCAGTGAAATGTCAGTATGCTCAGCTGATCGGGTAGCCATGTGGACCCCCATGGTGGTGAGATCAGGCTGTAGTTAGTGAGGCTGTGAAATACAGGCAGGTTTGTGCTGCAACACCATCACTGGTCAGATCTTCTCAGCCAATAAGAATACACCCCCCCCCCCCCCTTACAGGTGAAGGAACTCCCCACCTTTAAGGACATGGACTTCAGGAACAACATGCAACGACTTTACCTGAGTGATGAGGAGAAGGAGAAGCTGATGGAGAAGCTGAACAGAGACATAGAGGTGAGTGCATTGACAAGACAAAACATTAGGATCAGTCCCAGATGAAGGGAACAGTGGAGATGGTGGTGTAACAGTGCTGCATGTGAAGGTGTGGGTTCTCTGTTAGACGGTACCTGAACAGTGGGTTCTAGTGGTCGGCATGTTGGATGTGGAGAAAGGGGCAGCAGGAAGACCGGAGGCTCCCGGTCAGCAGGGGTGAGTACCTACTGAAGGTTGTCGGAGGAGTGACAGACCACCCACATCCACAGGCATCCAAAACTCAAGTCTGAGGTCTGGGTGGATCCGACAAAAGTTCTACTGCGGCACAAGAACAGTAGGAGGAGCCTGGCAGGAGGAGTGGGTCACAATACACAGTACAGCGCCCCCTGCTGTGTATGGGGCTGCATTGACTGCAGACTGGTCAAAGTGCCTGTGCAGCCCACTGCTGGAACAGGGTTCCGTGCGGTACTGAAAAGAGGTCCTTGAGTTGTAAAGATAGTGGAACCCTTTTTCGGTCCTAATTTGACCCCACTGTCACATTCAAATGGTCCTTTTAGTTGAAAAGGTTCTGTATATTCTAAAGAACCCTTGTTCTGTATAGGGTTCTATTAAAAAGGGTTCTGTATGGTACTGAATGAGGGTTATTTCACTGTCAAATGTGTGGAATTCGTTATTGCTGTACACAAAGCATATTCATAGTGGTCATAATGTTTTGGCTCATTGTGAACTCGGGTTCTCCTGGCCGATCTGGGTCTGAAAGTGGTCAGAGAGAGGTTATGTAAGAACTTGGCTCGCTCGCACTCTACACAAGAGATCCTACTTTTGTGATTCCTCAGCGTCGACTTTTGACACCTGTAGATCCTGTTCAAACAACAGCAGGAAAAGTGCACAAATGAAGGAAGACCTACGTAAAAAGCACTTAACTCCAGTCTGACACTTTTCTACTCCGACTATCCTGTTTAGAGCCTTTCGGGTTCTTCTTTAGAGACTATGTGAGATCATGAATAAGCTCCCCTTCTGCATCAGCTCCACCTCAAACCAGCAGCTTCAGGATCATGCTGATGCTCCACAGACTGACTGGAACAGGGAGAACTAACAGGGCGTCTCCGTCATTCCCACTCCGGGCCGGAGCGCTGCTGCTGCTACTGCACTATGGAGGTTTGGTGGTGGAGCTGCAGGAGGAGAACCTCTCTCCAGAACTGCTGTGTAACGCTGCAGAACCCATAGAGTCATATTAGTGTAAAACCCTGTAGTGTTACTCTACCACCTCCGCCCACATGCTGCTCCACCTTCAGATCAAGCTTGTGTGTGTGTGTGTGTGTGTGTGTGTGTGTGTGTGTGTGTTTTGGGGCTCCCGCAGTTCCTGGTACGCTTAAAGATCATGGACTACAGCCTGCTGTTAGGGATCCATGACCTGGAGAGGGCAGAGCGAGAGGAAGAGGAGGAGTTCGGAGACTCGCCATGCGAGGAGGAAGATGAGTCGGAGAACGGCGTCTCGGCCGGTTCTCCAGCTGTGGGCTCTCTCAGCACCTCACCTGAGGGAATCGCTGGCTACCTGAGCACCAACAAGGCCTTCGGTCCAGGAGAGTTTGACCCCTGTGTGGACGTCTACGCCATCCAGAGTGCAGCTGGTGAGTATGGAGTAACAAATATCAGCAGATTAGTACCTTGTATCTCCAGCATGGTACATCATCAAGGGTCACAGCGGGAAAGCAACCCACTGATGCCACAGCCATCCGTCAGTGACTGGGAGCACCAGATATCATAACTGTCCTCTCTCTCTCTCTCTCTCTCTCTCTCTCTCTCTGGGTGGGTAG
Source organism: Salminus brasiliensis (assembly GCF_030463535.1). Taxonomy (NCBI): domain Eukaryota; kingdom Metazoa; phylum Chordata; class Actinopteri; order Characiformes; family Bryconidae; genus Salminus; species Salminus brasiliensis. Next base: position 1,112,441 of record NC_132898.1, read on the forward strand.
GATGTTCCTCTCTCTCCCACCATCGCTCAGTGGGCAGTGCTAGCCAGGGTGTGTGCCCATATTCTACCCAGTTATATTCATAGATATGCCAAAGTGCACTGCTGTTAGCTTGATGCTAATGAACATTCAAATCCCCATTACAAGGCTAACAGAAATTAGCATTATCTTAGTGAGGCTAGTACATAAAAAATGACAGTGTAGGAGTTCACATTTTGGCTCTATCTGTATTTGTGAGAGGGGTTGGACCAAGAATCTGGAACGTCTGGAGGCCCCTGAGGACCCTGAGGGCCACTGGGAACCAGAACGTATAGATTTTTTCTTTTAATTGTCGTTATTTTTGTTCCTTCATTACAGCTGAGACTGACAGCTCTTGTTGTTCACCTCACTCCAGGTGCTCCACAAAGACAGGTGTATTATATGGGTCTGATCAACATTCTGACGCATTATGACACCAAGAAGAAAGCAGCTCACGCAGCAAAGACAGTCAAACATGGGGTGAGGAGCTCAGCTGTGAGTGACGACACCTCAGCATTACCGTACGTGAATCACCTGTTGTTCTCCTGATGTTCTGATGTTGTCTCTCCAGTCTGGTGCAGAGATCTCCACTGTACACCCTGAGCAGTACGCCAAGAGGTTCCTGGAGTTCATCACAAACATCATCGCCTACTGAAGGATTCTGAGCAACTCGGTCTGCAGTTACAAAAATACAATCAATAAACTAAATGAGTAAAACTGATATTCACTTAAATGACACTGTTCATGTAAACGATGTGTTCTGGTAACTTAATCCGTCCAGTAGAGTTTCACCTGCTACACACTTTATGTATATATATATATAATATATATATAAAACTAATATATAATAATATGTAACTAAATATATTAACTGACTATAATAACTATATATAATAAATAACTACATTTGGCAAAATCTGTTATTGCAACTTTTAATAATTTTGAATAAACACAAATATTATACATTTGAAACTCCTGAAAATCTGTTTAACTGTTATTTGTTTAAATTGTTATTTAAACTGGAATTTGACATTTAACTGAATTTGAATGTTGACCTTAAATTAAATTAAATCTATTATTGTACCTTTCGTTTTGACTTAAATGTGATTGAAATCTGAAATCTGAAATTTTGTTACAACTTGAATTCTGCATATTATATTCTGTCATTTCTATTAAGCACTATGTAACTTTTAATTGACATTTATAAATTGCACTTTTAATGTTTTTTGTTTAAAAAATGTTTAATTCAGAATTTTTATTTAAATGTCACTAAATCTATTATTGTTATGTTAATTATAACTAAAATAAAATTATGAACTGTTATTATGAACTGTTCAAACTTTTGCTACAACTTTTAATTTAACAATTTTTACTTTTAATTTGCCAAATTTTCCTATTGTAACTATTATACCTATATTCTGACTTTAACAGTTTTACTAAATCTGAAATTGTAATTATTATACCTCTGACAAACAATCTGACTAAATTTAATATTGTAACTTTTGTTTTGACTTTAAATATTAGGTTTAAATTGTGTTAAATGTTTTTACAACTTTTTTCTGCATTCTGCATATTATATTCTATTATTTCTATTAAATTCTATATAACTTTTAGTTGTAACATATATTAATTGAATTTGAATTGAAAAATTAAAAATGTAGAATCTGAAAAGAAACTTTTTTGTTTATTTAAATGTGACTAAATCTATTATGGTTATGTTTATTGACTTTTAAATTGATCAACTGTTCGAACTTTTGCTACAATTTGCTACAATACAAAGTTTTAAATTTGCCAAAATCTCCTACTGTAACTTTTGCTATATGCCTCTATTTTGACTTTTTGACAGTTTTACTGACTCTGAAATTGTAATTATTATACCTTTGATGAAAAATCAGACTAACACTATTGTTGTAACTTTGGTTCTAACTTTAAATGCTGATTTTAAATTTGACTGAATTTATTTTGGGATATTTTGTTAGAACTGACTTTGATTGGACCACAGTATTGTGCAGCAGAACTGTATGACAGTAAGTGCTGATGGTGATGTCAGTGGTGTCTGTGCTGCTTTAGCTCAGAATCAGTTGAAGTGAAAATCTCTGGGATGAAAAACAAGTCACACAATAGTGCCTCGCATAAATCTGTTGATGCAGACATTGTGTTTTTCGGGTTGTCATGGAAATCAGTGGAAGTGGTTTCCTCTGGCGATGGTCAGCAGCTCAGAGGTTAATGTTTGTCCTTGTCCTTTTGTCATAAATCACTTCATAATCCTGCTGAGGGGAACAAAACCGGGTTTCTGCCCCGGCTGTCAGGAAGCTCTCTGTTAGCTGGAGCGGAGTTTGTTTGGTCAGATAAAGGGATGTTTTTGGTGCTCCTGTCTCCAACTCTTCATTCCTCACAGGACTAGGAAGACGAGAGTCGCCCCGATTTTCCTTCAGACTTCCAACCTTTGAGCACACAGGTAGGTGCAGCACTCTGAGCGTGTAGCTGGAGGAGACCCAAACCTGTTTGCTTACAATATTTCATTTAAATATTTGATTTTCTTTGTATCAGATCACTTATTGATTATATGAGACTGGAGCTCACAGGATTCCCTACACCCTTAAGGTCTGAGCTCAGTTCAGTCAGAGAGGGGGATGAGTTAGTGTGAAACTGCAGATCAGCTTCAGCTCTAGTGAGAGCTAGCCAGGCTAAAGTACAGCTTCCAAACATGGTGGAGGGAGTTTCACAGTGTTACAATGACACTCCACCTATATACATTGCCAGCAGCTGGTATTTTTGACCCAAGTGGGTGGGTCAGGAGTGTACTGTAGATGTGATGGTGGGTCAGGAGTGTACTGTAGATGTGATGGTGGGTCTGTCAGGAGTGTACTGTAGATGTGATGGTGGGTCAGTCAGGAGTGTACTGTAGATGTGATGGTGGGTCAGGGGTGTACTGTAGATGTGATGGTGGGTCAGGGGTGTACTCTAGATGTGATGGTGGGTCAGGAGTGTACTGTAGATGTGATGGTGGATCAGGAGTGTACTGTAGATGTGATGGTGGGTCAGGAGTGTATTGTAGATGTGATGGTGGGTCAGTCAGGAGTGTACTGTAGATGTGATGGTGGGTCAGGAGTGTACTGTAGATGTGATGGTGGGTCAGGAGCGTACTGTAGATGTGATGGTGGGTCAGGAGCGTACTGTAGATGTGATGGTGGGTTAGGAGTGTACTGAAGATGTGATGGTGGTCAGGAGTGTACTGTAGATGTGATGGTGGGTCAGGAGTGTACTGTAGATGTGATGGTAGGTCAGTCAGGAGTGTACTATAGATGTGATGGTGGGTCAGGAGTGTACTGTAGATGTGATGGTGGGTCAGGGGTGTACTGTAGATGTGATGGTGGGTCAGGAGTGTACTGTAGATGTGATGGTGGAACCAGGAGTGTACTGTAGATGTGATGGTGGGTCAGGAGTATATTGTAGATGTGATGGTGGGTCAGTCAGGAGTGTACTGTAGATGTGATGGTGGGTCAGGAGTGTACTGTAGATGTGATGGTGGGTCAGGAGCGTACTGTAGATGTGATGGTGGGTCAGGAGCGTACTCTGGTTGTGATGGTGGGTCAGTCAGGAGTGTACTGTAGATGTGATGGTGGGTCAGGAGTGTACTGTAGATGTGATGGTGGGTCAGGAGTGTACTGTAGATGTGATGGAGGGTCAGGAGTGTACTGTAGATGTGATGGTGGGTCAGTCAGGGGTCTACTGTAGATGTGATGGTGGGTCAGGAGTGTACTGTAGATGTGATGGTCGGTCAGGAGTGTACTGTAGATGTGATGGTGGGTGAGTCAGGAGTGTACTGTAGATGTGATGGTGGGTCAGTCAGGAGTCTACTGTAGATGTGATGGTGGGTCAGGAGTGTGCTGTAGATGTGATGGTGGGTCAGTCAGGAGTGTGCTGTAGATGTGATATTGGGTCAGTCAGGAGCGTACTGTAGATGTGATGGTGGGTCAGTCAGGAGCGTACTGTAGAGGTGTTGGTGGGTCAGGAGTGTACTGTAGATGTGATGGTGGGTCAGGAGCGTACTGTAGATGTGATGGTGGGACAGGACTGTGGCCATAGGAGTGGTCATAAATATTTGGACGCAGATATTTTGATGTTGATGATGAACTGTTGTCTGTTTGTCTCTGGGCAGATGGACTATTTCGACAATGACACAGAGTTCTTCCATTGCACCATCAAGGTGGATTACAACTCGCGGCGCATCGGCCTCTTCCTCCTCCACCTCCTCGTCTTCATGGTGGGCCTGGTGATGAACGTGACGGTGGTGTGGGTGAACTGGCACCGCCGACATTCGCGCAACACAGTGCTCTTCTGCCTGCTCAACATCGGCCTGGCTGACACCGTGATCATGCTCATGTTGCCCATCTACATGCTGGAGGTGGTGCTGGACCACGTCTGGCTGTGGGGAGAATTCCTTTGCCGCTTCTCGAACCTGTTCATGGTGCTCAGCATCTACGCCAGCTGCTTCTTCCTGGCCTACATGTCTGTAGAGCGCTACCTAGCGGTGGTACGAGGCTCTGCACCCAAGGCCCAAGGTCCCAGCATGCCAGAGAAGCGCAAGAGGAACCTGATCTGCGCTGCACTCTGGATGGTAGCGCTGTTTCTAGCGGCGTTGGAGACAGCCCATGTGCGCATTCTGCACATGCAGAACCCGGGCTGTTACCTGATGCCGACGCACGCCTACACCGAGTGGTTCACCTCCATCATCATCATCCAGATCTTCATACAGTTTGTCGCCCCGGCGGCCGTCGTAGCTACCGCTAACGTGCTGGCGGCTCGCGCGGTGCGGGCCTGCCCTGAAGTTCAGGCCCGTGGGGCTGGGGACGTGTGGCTCCTGCACGTGTACTCTGTCGTGTTCCTGGTCTGCTGGCTGCCCTATCAGCTGATCATGATGCTGATGATGGTGGACACCCTGAAGCCCTCGCTGTTTAACTGCAACATGCTGGAGCAGCTTATCTTCTCCTACGCGGTGGTCAGGACCACCGCTCTGCTCCACTGCTTGGCTAACCCTGTTCTCTACAGCTTCCTGAGCAGGAGCTTTCGCAACAAGCTGATCAACCTTGTCCTGCGCCATCTGCCACAAGACGCCACCCCTGCACATGGACCAGACCCACATGGGAACAGCCCTGTCCAAGGTGAGGCCACGGTGAATGGAAGAAAGGCCGGCAACGTGGGAGAAAACAGCACCAGCCAATCAGAAGGATCCTAAGGTCTGAGCATGAAGTAGTCTACACAGTTAATGCAGTAATAGATGGGGCTCGTTTCTTCACAGCGGAGACGAGCGGAATCACCGTTACTAAGATGGACAATGTGTCAACCCTGTTACTTATAGGTTGTTATGGTAACCAAACAATTTATTTTAATTCTGCATAATTAAACACATAAAATGTAAACAAGCTCATTCAGAGTGGGGGTTTGGGGGAAATTTGGTGTGAAATGTTCGGTTCTAGATAAGCTCCCCCAGTCAGAGCTGTGGTTCTACAGTGGAGGTGAAGGGAAGCAGACGTCTGAAGCTCTAATAAAAGCTCCTCACAGAAAGTTCTTCACCTAATGGTGATGAAGACGCTGCCTGATGCCTGAGACACGGTTCTACCAGAGTTCTGAGAAGAGTTCGGCTCTAGAACCTGCTTTTAAAATCAGATCATTAAAATGGTGGAGGGATACATGCTGCAGGGTGTAGTGCGGCTACAGAAAGTAGTCCCTAAAGAGAACTGCATTAGTTGAGATCCTCTATTCACTATTTTACCTTCATCATCATCATCATCATCATCATCATTCCATATAAAACTCAGAAGACTCGTGTAGCTGCACTGGTGGGTTTGGATAGGAGATCAATTATGGGCTGTATCTGTGTTGTAGTCATGGTGACCGACACCCGCTTCCATTCACCTCCAGTGGGTCAGTTTCTCTACAGTCTCCAGTGTTTTTAATAGGTGGAGAACTGGTGGAGTGCCTCTTTAGTCCACTTTATTAAGCCCATTAAACCTCATGTCTGTGTTTTATTAGAATATTAGTGATGTGTGGAAATGTTAATCAGCATAACTCGACCCATAACGAGGTCGTTTCCTGTGAGAGGACCTAATAGAATGACTGTGGGACGGTTATTAAAAGGGGATGTAAATAATCAGTATTGTTTTTTATTCTGAAATTCTGCTGCTGTTTTTTCAAAACGTTCAAAAGCAATAAGAGATTTTGACCTGATTAAAAATGATTCTGTATATTATATGTAGTAAAATATGCATAAACAGAATCAATGAGAATCAATGAAATGAATAATTGTCAATATTAATCATTTCAAAATGCATTTGTGAAGAATTGTATATGATCCAGATTCTCCTATTTCTGGTTGAATGACTAGTTGTTCTTGTTTGCATGATCAAAACATGTGTAATTACCACAGTGCATCCAGGCTGGTGTCAGGAATGACATTTCTGATCATCATAACAATAATAATAATAATAATAATAATAATATGCAGAATAAATCATACAAATAATGTGAAATTTAGAAATAGCTGTGACTTATCTCCCAAATCAAATCAGACCTCAGAAATGAAATATGTACTCTCTGGTGTATCTTTTCTATGTGAATGTGTGTCTCTCTGACCTGTATCTCACCATTAATGACTTTCATCACAATAAATTCTGTGTAGTTTGACTAACACTCTCTCTCTCTGCATGCTGTTGTGTTATTATTGTCATTATACATGAAAAAACTGGGGTCAGAGCTCAGGGCCAGCCGTGCTACAGTGCCCCTAGAGCAGAGAGGGTTAAAGGCCTCACTCAAGGGCCCACCTGGGAAATGAACCCACAACCCTGCGATCAATAACACAGTGCTCTAAGCACAGAGCCACCAGTGTCTGCAAGCAAGCCCTCACTGTACTGTACTGTACTTCACTGTACTGTACTGTACTGTAAGTGTAAACTGTCTTCTCACTTTTTTGATGTTACATGACATCATTTGGGGACCCACAAAGCTTAGGGTCCCCCGAACCCTGGTTCTGAAGGCCCACTGCCCTGCATATAGTTGTTTCTACTGCTTGGACACACCCACTTTAACTCAAAGCAGTCAAATGTGCTGGACGGCGGGCCTCCAGGACCGGGGGTGGGGGACCGCTGGCTTATTATATATTATACCATCAAGTATAATAACCTACCTTTAATGTGTATGAATATGATATGATTAGGGGGAGAACAGGGGTAGTAGCAGTCACAGTGGCTGTAAGAGCGTTTGGCGGGTTCTAGTACTACATAGACTGGTCAGAACCACACAACACTGCAACGCTGCATCGGCCAATAGAAACGGTTGGTGTGGCGCAACAGATAACACCACTACCTGCCAGTGAGCTACCACACCATGTGGGAGACTGGGGTTCGATTCCCGGTCTGGGTGACTGTGGGTGCTGCACTACACCAATAAGAGTCCCTGGGCAAGACTTAACACCACACTGACCCTCCTCTGTAATACAAGAACTGTGTAAGTCGCTCTGGATAAGAGCGTCAGCTAAATGCCATAAATGTAAATGTAAATAAATGGTTACACCTCACTAGTGCCCTGCAGTGCACTCCGAAGAACATTCTTACACCCTACATAGGGCACTTCGTAGGGAGAACACTCATGGTAGCCATTTAATAGTGTTGTTCCAAACCAATTCAGTTCACTTCAAGGGACCCTCAGGATGTCACCAACTGACATACACTCTACTCTCAAGACTTTATGCAGTGTGGATTTCCCTTCATGCAAAGCATTAGCACTATGCTAGTAATGGCATGCATGTTGACACCGTCCATTCCCTGTTAGCCATGTAAACATGCTTGTTTAGGCCTTAAGCTATCATTAGCATATCACAAACGAACACAGGGTCAACTATTGCTAACATGGACATTTTATTTAGTTAAATCCTCAAGTGGACTTCTTAGCAAGGGTATACACTACTTTTCCCAACAACAGAGCATTTCACACCAAAGTGGCTCTAAGTGCTCACTTTAAACTAAGGGAACAAGTGATTAAACTGAGGGGACGGGATTTTTTAGGGGGATTTAAGAAATTATTTATTAAAATTGAGAAACTGTACTCAATCTCAATCTCAAGCATGTGGTCTTCACTGAGGGTGGGGCCTTTCTTTCGGAGTAGGGCGTAGTGAGTAGGGCGTAGGCCGCAGAATGGAACACGTCCCCTAAACGCTACGCTCAATCCCATTCACAACGGCGACGCGCAAATCCCTTCCTATCACACTTGTGCCTGTCCGTTTCGTCAGCAATGCAGAGCGGCCGAAAGCCCTTGCATCGTGTCGGCCGTGTGTGTTTTTTTTTGTCTCCCCGCGATTCAGTCCCCGGCTCCCGGCTCTCGCCCCCCAGTTGTTGTTGATCGCGACGCCGCGGATGGACGTCCCTGCAGCCGCAATCTGAGCCGTGCGCTCCGCTCGCTCCCTCGCTCCCTCGCTCCCCACGGCATTCCCCGTCATGACCTCCCCCAGCAGCACGGCTCGGCTTCGGTGAATGGGATTTATCGCTGATTATTTGAACCTCGTTTCGGGTGGAGATTTGACCGGCTCTCTGATTTAAGGCTGCTGATTATCCCACGTCAAGGTGAGTGGGGCTTCTAACGGAGACGGAGACGTTCGTCGGTACGCAAGAAACGGGGTGTTTTCGTGTCAGTACGGTAGATAGCGGTGTGTTATTTCGGTGCTATGAATTTTAAATGGATTGATCACGTTTTGGGGGGTTTCTTTACACGTCGATGAGTTAAACGTGGCCCTGGTAAATTAAATCAGTCCATCCTTCAGGGAGAACGAAGCTTAAGTTGGCGTGTTTTTCGAATTGTCCGTTCCACCTTAAATGCTGCAGCAGTTCCATTCAGGCGCCTCAGGCGCCTGAATGGAACTGCTGCAGCATTTAAGGTGGAACGGACAATTCGAAAAACACGCCAACTTCAGCCTTATACTAACAGAATAATCAAATATTTTAGATAAATTAAAAACATGCACATCTACATTTAATCCCTCTCTAACATATATTTAACATAACCCCCCAAAAATATCATTTTATTAAAATTTCAACAGTCTACACCCTCGTTTGTTTACTCCTCCATGCCACTGACGGCAGTAGCGCTGCCGTAGCTCTCGCGGTATTTAGCTAGCTAGCTAGCTCTGAATGCGCACCGGTATCACGATATCAGTGGATTATTAATATCTAATAAAGCATCAATACTTTTTAAAATCTGCTATTATACATCAAATCGACCTTAAAAATATTTTACATTTAATACATTATATGATAAACACAAAATAGTGGCATCCTTGTCGACAAACTCGCTAGTGCTAGCTAGTGCTAATTGTTTTTAGCATCTAGCTAAAGTTAGTTTTTAGATTTGTTAAATAAATATTTAATAGATAAATAAATAGTCAGGGTTTTTGTAAAGAATTGCAGCTCTACTGACATATTAGCTAGCTTATTTATGGTTATTAAGCTATTTGTTATTAATTGTTTATTAACAGATGAATATTAATTAATGGCTTTTGTCGGTTTTTTATTTATTAAAAAACACAGCAATTAAATTAGATCGATATTGATCGATAGTAGCTTTGAAAAACATTATTTTCTATGTAATAACTGAATAATAATATTTGTAATAGGACCGGCTGCTCACCCTGTGCTACCCCCCTCCTATTAACCCTCATTACTGATCATCACTACTATAATTATATATTAGTTATGCTGTATTCTGATTATTATGATTATGTTGCAGACCTGAGCAGTAGAACAGTCTTATGCGGTGGTTCAGTGACTAATCAATAATTTATAAATGGTTCTGATCAGAGGAGGATGGGCCCCCCTTGTGAGTAGAGCTGGGCAATATGACGATATTTTATGGATCATGATCAATTTTGTTATGGTGATAATAATAAGCTTATGTAAGCATATGGAGGAGACTGTTAGTGCTTAATAAACACTGATCAGCTGCAGGTTTCATTACTAACAGTGTAATTAGACTGGGTTCATTGGATTAAAAAACTCATTAAAATCACTGTATTCAGTACGGGAGAGAATCTGAATAGTAATTTTTAAGAATCTGTCGCTACTCATGTTTTTAGTCTGTAATTAAATGTATGGTGATAAATATCATAAGTCTTTAAATATCGTGATATAGTATTTTTACCATATCGGCCAGCCCTACTTGTGAGTCTTGGTTCCTCCTAAGGTTTCTTGCCACTGTCGCCACTGTTCTGCTATACAAATAAATGTGACATTTGTGTTATAAATTTGATTTAAATATAATACATTATGCCATTTCTGATATTAATTTGACCCCAGATAGTAATTTTAGTGTGCGCTTCAATGTGAATAGTGTATAATATTAAGGATCCTCTTTTCTGTAGATAGCAGCCTGGGTGTAGACATTACGTAGACATCAGCACTGCCTGTGTTTTATCATTGTTATATATTTTCAGAGTAAATATTTTAATATTAAATACATTTAAACGACTTAATCTTTAACGACAATCTTAATCCACTTTGTTTAAAAACATTTTTGTATTTCAAAATATTCGTAATTTTCTTAATAAAGATTTGCAATGAATTATGCCGACATAATTATGACATATATTAGTTAACTTAAACAGGCATATCCATATTTCCTCTCTCTTAAACATCTATTTACACGAATCCCCCCCAAAATATCGTAATATTACAATTTCAGCAGTCTGTACCCTCGTCTGTTTACTCCTCCAAGCCACTGGAGGCAGTAGTAATGTAGTAACATTAGTGCTTTTTAGTTTAGCTACTATTTTTGTAGCCCAATATATTTGTAATATTCTTAATAATTAAGAGCCAATTACTCATTAAAATGGTGTATTTGAATTATTATTATTATTATATTATTAACTATCTACTATAAGTTTTTTTAGCATGTAGCTAATAAGGTAAGGTGTATGCATGGTAATAAGCAGGACAATCCCGATGCAGTACAGTAATAGATCGGATTGGGATGGCATTAGGATGAGGATGATCGTAAATGAGGGGTGTGTGACGGACCTTTCAGGCATTATTTGAATATTCGGCCCTGATCTGCCTCTAAAATGCTCTGGAAAAACACTCGGACAGTAAATGTACTGCGGATTTCTGAAGCCCTTGTGTGAAATGACGGATGTACAGAGGTTGTTATATAAGGCCAGGTGGACCCGCATGTAGAATTGTGGACGCAATGCTTTGAGAGAAGCTCTATTGTTTTTCAGGCTGCCAAGGAGCCTGACTGATAACACATCAGAGATTTGGTGCCAAATGCAGAGCAAGGCAGTGGGCCCTTCATTTCCCTGCACTGCTGATTCTTGTCACCCTCCTTCAGGTGCTTCGCCAAGACCGTTCTCAAGTTCTGCAGCTAAATGCGTTATTTAATTGGGTTTAATCAGACATACAACTCTGTGCACAAAGCAAAGAGCATCATTTTTAGAGAATTTCCATTAAAATCAGCCGTTGATAAAGTTCCTTTTTTCATCATGAAGGAAAAAAAATGCAGAAAACCTTATTTTAACAGAAGCTAGATGGCTAAATCTATTAGCAGATGTTTAAAAAGTGAGTGCGTTCACCCTTTACACCCTGTACAGCTATTTTTCAGCCTTTCTGGAGACTTTGCAGGAGATGTTTCAAAGCACCACCTCATCTGTTAAACATGGTGGTGGGAGTGTTATGAAATCTGCAGGGAGATTTTTTCACACCTCCAAAGCTTAGAATTTGGAGCGCTTCTGCTTGTTTTGTGCTTCTCGCCACCAGAGGGCGCTTGCTCCGCGAGTCACGCTTGGTCACGAGGTTCGTTTGGTCCAGGGTGAAAGCTGTTGTCAAACCTGGGAGCGGTCTCTGGTCCTGCTGAATTTGGTGGTCTGGGGTTCGCGTCAAGCGGACTCTGGAGGCGATCTGCTCCTGACTGAAAATCTCTGATGAGATGGTGAAGAGACGTGACTCCAGAACGTGCTGTTCTTCACTATTTGAGTGTTTGTCTCAGTGGAAAATTGGGGAAAATCAATAAACGGATGAAACGAGGTTTTACAGTTTTGCGAAAATGCGCTCTGAGAAGTGACGTCCGAAATTGCTCAGTCGAGCCACGGTTCGAATGGAGACTCTTCTCCAGTCAGTTTTAGCAGCAAACCCAGCCGGCACAGTGGAGAGGTGGAGCTGGACAGAGGAGGGGACGAGTGAGTGTGTACAAGGACAGACAGACAGAGAGACAGGTCCAGAAAAGGTTAAAGTCGGAAAGTTTGCAAAGAGCTCCATTGTCTCCGGTGGAGAATCATTAGATCAGGTGGTTATAGATTATAGTAAGTTATAGATTATGGTAGATTTTAATAGGTTATAGTAGATTGTAGTAGGTTATAGATTATAGTAGGTTATAGATTATATTAGGTTATGGTAGGTTATAGATTATAGTAAATTACAGTAGGTTGTAGTAGGTTATAGATTATATTAGGTTGTAGTAGGTTATAGATTATATTAGGTTATGGTAGGTTATAGATTATAGTAAATTACAGTAGGTTGTAGTAGGTTATAGATTATATTAGGTTATGGTAGGTTATAGATTATAGTAAATTATAGTAGGTTGTAGTAGGTTATAGATTATAGTAGGTTGTAGTAGGTTATAGATTATAGTAGGTTATGGTAGGTTATAGATTGTAGTAAATGATAGTAGGTTATGTGGACGTCGGGGAAGCTGGAATTCTCCACACACCGGAGATTAGAGATGGTAAAACCTGAAACGCCACTTTTTGTTGTCGTAAACGAAACCCAAACTTTATCCAACAATGTTCAACGATGTCGAGGTCTGGAATTTGTGGGCCTTGTTTAGTTTCTTCTGCAGTCCTGAAACCTCGTTCTTGTTGAGTCAGCAGCTTCTGGTCACTCATCTTCAGCCTGTGTTTTCACACACCTCTTAGCGGCAGCTGCTGCTCCTTTGGATTCAGTGGCTGCGGTGTGGGCCCTGCACCTTTTGGGTGATCCTGCTTTAGTCATATTACAACAGATGTCACTGGTAACACCCACCAACAGGCCTCCACTCACTGCCCGCAGGGTGTGTGTGTGTGTGGTGAAGAAGTCAGGACTTGTTGGGAGGGTGTAATCTACATTCCAAAAACGTTTCACACACACAGCTCGCCATGTCCACTATCTGCTCTGCTGTTTTCTCAGTTGCTTTGGGCCCTGAAAACTTTGGGGAGCCACAAAAGTAATAGATGTACACTATATGGGCAAAAGTATTGGGACACCTGCTTATTTATTGTTTATTCTGATATCAAGGCTATTAAAAAGAGCTGATCCTGCTTCTGTTGGAGTAACTGTCTCTACTGTCCAGAGATGAAGACTTTCTACTAGATTTTGGAGGAGCACTGCTGTGAGGATTTGATTGGGGGCGTTCAGAGACAAGAGAGCTGGTAAGGTCAGGATATTGGATGATGATGATCACCACCCCACCTCATCATCCCCAACTCGTCCCAAAAGTACTGGATGGAGCTCCACCACCATCATTCCAGAGAACACAGCTCTTCCACTGCTCCACAGCTCCTCAATGCTGGGGGGCTTTATACCCCTCTAGCCCACGCCTGGCATTATTAGGCAGCATGGAGCCAATAGGGTCATGATGTTGATCTGCTCCAGAGAGTCCTAATCTATTGGCAGTACTTCTTCTCTACAGGGACTAGACAAGCTGTGTGTGTGTATGTGCATTTGCACATCTGTATAGTAGCTGAATGCATTCATTTATAGGGGTGTCCACAAACCTTTGGACATGGTGTATAATTCTGAGCCAAAACAGGTTTGCATTTCCAAAAAACAGCACCATAGAGAGTAGTGCAGGTCTTTTCCTCATGCTCTGACCTTAAACACAGCGAGTAGACCCGACTGTGTGGGCGAGCGTCCTCTTCGTCCTCCCCGTTCTCCTCGTCCTCCAGTGTTGGTGTTCTTCACATGCTGGTGGTTAAGGTGTGGTTGATTCCAGTTTGTCCACATTTCTTATGAGCAAGTGAACACAACACCTTTCAGGAATGATGTGCTGATCTTTGACTTCATTGTTTCTGAAGCTGAAGCTCTAGCAGACACTTCTGCATACAGCCATAACATTAGTACCAGCTGAGGTGAAGCACACTGATGATCTGGGTCCAGTGGCTCCTGTCCAGAGGTGATTATAGATTAGAAGGTGATGAAGGTGTTGTGCTGAAAAGGGCGTAAGAATCTGAGACACTTTGACGAGAACCACACTGTGATGTTCTAGACAATGACTGGGTCAGAACATCTCCAGAACATCAGCAAGCAGGTCTTCTGGGGTGTTCCTGGGGTGTATGCAGTGGTCAGACCCTTCCAGAAGTGCTCCGAGGAAGGACAACCGGTCATGGGGCCCGCAAGGCTCAAATAACCTCTGCTTAGGTCGAAGCTCCAGATACCACAGGATACCTTCAGAGGTCTGGTGGAGCCCATGCCTCGACGGGTCAGAGCTGCAATAGTAGGCAGGTGTTTTTAATGTTATGGCGGATTGTTTGGATGTTCTAATTTTTTATGATGTCACCATGCACGTGTAGGTGGGTCTCCTGGTTTAATTGGTTAATCTTTATGCAACATTAAGCATCAGTTCTGGCCCAACAGCTGTCCGTCCTTCTGTTCCATAAACCAGAGCCTCTCCAGCTGCTCGAAGGCCTCCCTGCGTGGACAGCATGCCTCAGGTTCCTCCCAGAGCTTCAGCTGCTTTTAGATCTCGACTGACTCATTCCCAAATGTTTCCGCTTCTGCTTTTTGACGTCGTCTGATGTGGATCTTCTCGAAGTGTGTTCTTCATATGATCTAGTTGCGGTTCACCTTCAGCGTCCTCACACATTCACCTCGTATTCAGAAGGTTGAGCTTTAGCTACAGTTAAGCTTTAGTTAAGTGGGGCTGTGTCCCAAACCACACACTACCTCACTACACTAGTTTCCTATAACACTAGTCACCATTAGAACTGCATTCAGTCGTCTACACTATTAAATGTTTGAGATCCTTGATCCAAGTTTTAGAGGCTCTTCAATTAGAAACTGTGGAGGAACATTGTGAGGAACCTTCACGGAACCTTCAAAAGTTCCTCAAGGATCTAACACTTTTAACAGTAGCTTCCTCAGTAAAGATGTGTGTGTTGGGACGCAGCCACGGCCTTAGCATTAGCGCTGTTTCCATGGCAATAAACAAATTAGCGTGTGTACGTTATCAGAAGTGTGGTCAAGTGACTCGGTCCTGCAGATTTCTCCTGTTGAATTCGACCTTTCCTCCCTCCCTTCCTTCAGTCTCTTGTCACTTCAAGACTTGACCACTGCAGCTCTCTTCAGGCTGGTCTTCCTCTGGTCACCATTAGACCCCTGCAACTGATCCAGAACACAGCAGCACGGGTCGGGTTGTCTTCAACGCTTCTTCTAAGATCAGCCATGTTCAGCTCCGCCACTGCTGCTGCGTTCTCTCTTCACTGGCTTCCTGTAGCTGCTGCCCAGGTCACTTGATGGCGATGGTCAAAAGCCGATCTGCACCGAGAGCCCTTCCAGCTTCAAGTACGGCTCGGCTCGACCCGCCATCCTTTAAGATCCACGGAAGATGAGCGTCCAGACTTTTTACTGTCCTGCACCGAAGTGGTGGAACGAACTTCCCCTGAGTGTCCGAACGGCCGAGTCCAACGCTCACTGTCCTCAAACCCAGACTGAAGACTCTCCTCTTCTAAGAGGACTCAGGCGAAGAGAAGAGTACTATGGTCTCCTTATTGACTTGTGTTTAGTAGAGTCTAAGATTAGAGGAGCTTTGAAGGTTCTTCTTGAATAGTAAGTAAGTTGCTCTGGAGAAGAGTGTCTGTAAATGTTGGAGGAGATCAAGACGACGTGATTTTTAAAGATAGGTCCGAACTTGTATGTTGGATTAGAGATTTAAGAGAAGGTTCTTTGCCAGTTTAAAAGTTCTCTGATTTCTTCTACAAAATAAAGGGTTCCTCAGGGACCCAGAAGTTCCTTGACATCGTTAAAATGGCTGTAACTAAAGTATTGGCGTGTTCTGAATAAACATAAGCCTAATTATTCAGGGAGGTCATCATCATCATCATCATCATCATCATAGGCACTTCTGCTGTGGGAATGTCCACTAAGAGCTGTGAAGGCCCTCAGGCTGAGAGACCCCAACTTTTCATATATCCATATCTCCACCATCCAGCAGCCCTGTGAGACTGGGAACATGCTGCTGAGCTGAGAGCCTGTCGGACCCCTCCCCCCCTTCTCCACCCACACCACCGCACCTGATCCAGCCAGTCAAGAGCGTCTGGAGACATTCATTAGCTGCAGCAGGTGTGGCAGATTACAGTGGGAGCGAGACGCCACATGGAGAAAGTTAGGTTGAGTTTTAAGCTGCACGGTGGAACTGACTGTCATTTCAGGCTCTTGATTTAATATATATGAAATAACCCTGCAGCTGTTCTCAGGTTTCTCGTAATCGGACTCTCTACAACCAAGGAAATCCACCAGTGCACTTACTTTAGCTGTTTCACTTACTGATATATCGCTCTGCCAGGGTCCTCGTTTACCACAAGTTGGATAAAATTGGATTATGGACCTCATGAACAATTTCTGTATAATAAATAAACAATAGTTGTGTATTAAAATGTGTAGAACTAAGCCGCTGTCACATTGATCAGAGGATCGCTGGTTCGAATCCCAGTCATGCTGCTAGCCATCAGCAGCCAAGGCCCCGAGAGAGCACTTCGGCCTTTCTCTCTCTCTCCAGGGCGGGTAGATGGCGCTCTCGCCCCACAGCGGCGATTCGGCGGCGGTGCTGGTCGTCTCCGTCGCTGGCTTCTGCAGGCTTTTTGCGTCAGCACCGGGTGTGCGACACTCCCCTCCAGAGGCGTTGGTTGTCCGGCGATGTTGCATCGGCGGGTCCGCCCTCACTAGCCTCGGGGGCATCGCATACAGTGGGGGAGGGGGAGTACGGATGGGTTGGGTTATTGGCGGCCTAAATTGGGAAGAAAATGGGTGAAAAATCAGACAAAATTCTAATTAAAATACGTGTAGAGCTGTGAGACTTATTTACACATCATTAACTGTTTCACACGAAGCCAACATGGAATTAGAACACGCTCTTCCAGTCCGCTTCAAGCTAGACAACACGGTTATGTTACCAGCATCACCATATTCGTCAGTTAGCGAATTATCTCGGCTCAGAATTGACCGAATTTCAGATCCGCTGTTTCACGTCATTCACGTTTACGAACGACTTTTCAAGTGATGTCACTGTTGTAGACCAGTTCCCAATGTTTGGTGTAAGGATAGCTAAGGATGGTGTAAGGACTCTTTTTCTCGTCTTGACGTTCCAGTAAATTCAACTGTGTTTAATATCATCACTAAAATAATGAATTAAAATAATAGGGAAATAAATAAATAAACTCAAAAGGAATCTTATATAGTGACCCTGCAAGATTCTCAGTCTTCTCATAATCATGGTCATCACTAATGATGATAATCAAGGGTTGTCAATAAACTGGCAGCAGACTAGTGCCCCTAGTGGTGTGACACAGCTGTGCAATTCTCCTTTCTGGATGTAGCTCTACTCTTGCTGTTAGAACCTGGTGCACTTCACTACAGGGTAAACTAGTAACACAAAGCTTGGGGGTGCAGTACTCCACCTTGTGCCAACTCCTGGTGCTCTACCTGCTTTCATAGTTCTAGGTGAGATGATATCATTTAAGCCTTCTTTTCACTGGAACTGGAGATGCTCCTGATAGCATCACCTTCTCGAGATCGAGAACGTGTCAGATCTTGCAGCTCTGTTCTTTAGACGATGACTTTGGCACCAGCCCTTTTTCCCAATCACACTGACCTGACTGTAGTAGCTGTGGGTTCTGAAGGTTTCTGAAGGTTCTGTGTTTTTCCCTTTCTTTCTCTCAGGCCTTGCGATGGGGACAACGAAGAGTAAGACGAAAGACCCGGGCCAGAGGTCCCTGAGTCTGGACGGCACCATTGGCATGGGCTCCTCCAGTGGACACCATTTCAGTTCTGGCCCC
Organism: Salminus brasiliensis; assembly: GCF_030463535.1. Classification (NCBI taxonomy): domain Eukaryota; kingdom Metazoa; phylum Chordata; class Actinopteri; order Characiformes; family Bryconidae; genus Salminus; species Salminus brasiliensis. The sequence continues at coordinate 1,130,520 of NC_132898.1, forward strand.
CAGACCCAAACACCCAATCGGAGCCCTGCGGTGGGGTCTAGCACACGGATCAACACCTATCATACCAACAACACTGACCTTCCTCCTCTGTTTGGAGGCGTGGACCACCCAGGGAGCATCATGTCCCCTCAAAGAGGTGAACTTTAGAGAATCGGCTGATGATGACAGTGGCTGCTGGCCTGTGATTTCATAGTTCATAGTTTAGAAGATTTGTGGTGGAGTGTCAGTCCAATATTAAACATTAAACAGTGCACTATTACAAACGATACGTTAAATATTATACAAAATATTATAAATACAGTACAGTTCAGAGGTATTAGGCCCCTAATCCCATCACTCGACCCCCCCGTCTCTCAGCAGTGTGAGGGTTCTACAGTAGGAGCTCCAGATGTCATCATATCAGATGCAGCTGAACATAAATCCAGTAAACAGGAGAAACAAGAGCTTCTCATTCTGAAGAAAGAAAGTAGTGAGATCTTGTCGGTGAGCTAGTCTGAAGAACAGAGCTCGGTTCCTCCAGGGTTCTCCTGGACGCCCCCCAGTCCAGCCAGCACAGCGTGGAGGATGTGTTCACCTCCATCAGCAGCAGCAGCATCAGCAGCTCACCTGATTTACCATCATTGAGCCCTGATTTACCACCAAACCAGGTGTTGATCTGAGGAGAACTCTAAATAATACTAGACTCCATGAGAGAGGAGAACTTTGGAGAACCACCACCACTTTCATTAGTTTTTATTCTAATATCAGTGTTTTACTAAGCAGATGAACTCTTACTGCTTAGGTCAGCAGCTCTAAAATGTTTGGACAGTACTGTATATGAGTATTAATATAAATATTGTGTTGACCGACATCCAGCCCATGCTTTAATCAGATCTCTGTTTCTCACAGGAGTCACTACATTCGTGGCTTTGTACGACTACGAGTCTCGGACGTCTGCAGATCTGACGTTTAAGAAGGGTGAACGGCTGCAAATCCTCAACAACACGTAAGTCTGGCCCTTAAACCCGGTGAAGCCTGAGACGTGAAGTCAGCACAGCTGAAGCAGCGTTTCATTAGCAGCTCTCTTCTGCTCTGTTTCGCTCCTGGAGTCCTCAACGAGACGTCACGAGGAGCAGAGCGAACGTGGTGTTTGTGTGTCCAGACAGTCAGTAGGGAGTAAGTCAAGCTCTGAGTCATCGGGTTCATGATAGACACTTCCTCAGACACAAATACCCTGTGATTCAGAGGAGCCTGGGTATGAATTTGAGTTGAGCTGATTCATAAAATCATTAATAGGAGTATTGCATTGTAGTGCAAGGGCACCCCCTCTGTTCCAAGTACATATGAGTATAGGAGTAGACAATTCCTTCACTTATTTACACTTAGACGTAAACAGAGGTGCTATAAAAGGTTCATTTCCATTATTACCACCAAATATTTTTGTAGTGGAAGAGCTGTGGTCTCTGGAATGATGATGATGATGATGATGGTGGTGGTGGTGGTGGTGCTCCATCCAGTATCTTTAAAATGATTCGGGGAGTTGGGGATGATGAGATGGGGTGGCAATCATCTCATCCAACATCCTGACTTTGTGAATGCAATCAAATCCTCACAGCAGTGCTCCTCCAAAATCTAGTAACACAGTCACTCCAATAAAAGCAACTCTTTTTAGTACCCTTGCTTTCAGAAGAACTAGTGAATAAACAGGTGTCCCAATACTTTTGTCCAAATCCTCTATAGGAAGTCCATTTAAATATGGCACTTTCTGCACGTTAGACACAGTGTCTGTTTATTTCCTTATGATAAATATATGCAGAGATTTGTCTCTATAGAGGATGTGCCTTATTTACATTCACTGCCTCGCCTGTTTATGTTATTATACACAGCCAGGGTGCCCTTTTTGCGTATATGATTTTAGATACCTGCTTGAACTTGTGATGGTGCGTGTGTGAAATGCAGGAGTAGTCTGCTGTCTTTCCTCGAGTCGCTTAATTAGAAGGAATCACAGTTCTCTGTTCCGGCAGCTGGAGAGGGAGAGAGTCTCACCTTTTTAAGTGGCAGTTATTGTAATTGAGAGCCGGCCGGCCGGTCTCCAGTTCAGCCGGCTGCGCTCGGTTTAGTGAACAGCCTGCACGATGTCCCCATGCAGCGTTACACCAAGTCATCTGGAGAATACGCAATGTCACGCCCACGCCGCTCTCGGCGAATCAAAGTGTTGCATAATAAGACCACGAGAACCGGCCCTCGGAGCCGGAGCTGTTAGTTGTGAGCTGCTGATTAAGAAGGTTCTCCTCCTGAATCAGTAGGTGGTGTGTTTTTATCTGTGCTGTTTATCTCTCTCTCTCTTTCTCTCTCTCTCTCTTTTTTCCCACGCTTCACGCTTTAAATTAGGAGAAAGTACAACTACAGGTCAGTAACGCTGCTCCCTTCTCTTACCCTCTTAACGAGTTTCCTTCCCACAGTTGGTTGGGCCAGTTGGGGAGGTTGGAGGTGAAGCTGTCGGTGGAGTTGCGGTCGCTGTAACTTTGGTCACACCTGAATTCAGGCTTTAACAACATCTGTACAGACTGTAAACACTGCAGAGCATCTCCGAGGAGGACAGGGTCGCAGAGCTGGCCGTGTTCCTCATCCTGACCACAGATCCAGCGTAAAAACACCTACTTCCAATTAAAAAGATTGACACGATCACTAAGATTGACCTGCATCTGAACGAGTCTAGCTCACTTTCCCAAATCCCCCAGCATCATCCCCCTGCATCTTCTCGAATAAACCCCGTACTGACCTCCTTACTCCGGTCAGGCGGCCAAACCGAGACCTTCGCTTCAGACCCACCGGACGGGGTTGAGTGTGTGACCTGGGGTCCCCAAACGTCTTGCGGATGCTTCATTTAGACCTGGGCGTTTTATCTCTCCAGTGTTACTTTGAGACTTTACCTGTAATATCGTGGGGTTTAAGCTTCCATGCTACCTGCTAACGCCATTAGCCTCGTAGCTCCAGTGTAAAACTGAAGAAGCCGAACCTCAAACACCAGACCGGTCCTGACTCTGTCCTGTTCTGACTACATTTGGAATTAGAGGGGTCGAACTGTATTTTGGCTGACTGGTCGCTTTAAGTCCAGTGGTTTGGTTGATGTCTCACAGTTTGAGATGTTAGTGTTCTAATTATTGTTGTGTGTGTGTGTGTGTGTGTGTGTGTGTGTGTGTGTGTGTTTTAGGGAAGGAGACTGGTGGCTGGCTCGCTCTTTGACCACAGGAGAAAGTGGATACATCCCCAGCAATTACGTGGCTCCCTCTGACTCCATCCAAGCCGAAGAGTAACACAATCCTTATATTCATTTTAATCAGAAATTGATCAGATCTGCTTAGCATCAGAAACAGTAATATTTGTATGAAAAAGTGGTGGTTCTCCATCACTGTGTTCATCATTAGAGCAGTTCATCATCAGATGAGCTGCTGCTGCTGCTGCTGATGGAGGTGAACGCATCCTCCACGCTGTGCTGGCTGGACCGGGGGGCGTCCAGGAGAACCCTGGAGGAACTGAGCTCTGTTCTTCAGACTAGCTCACCGACAAGATCTCACTACTTTCTTTCTTCAGAATGAGAAGCTCTTGTTTCTCCTTTTTACTGGATTCATGTTCAGCTGCTTTATCTGATCTGATGAGATCTGGAGCTTCTACAGTAGAAACCCTCTCACTGCTGAGAGACGGGGGGTAGAGTGATGGGATTAGGGGCCTAAAACCTCTGTACAGTGCTGTTTGTGTGTGTAAGTATAAGAGAAACTATGCTGCATCTGTTTAACTTCCATAATTCCTGTGCTCTTTCCGTTGCAGGTGGTTTTTCGGTAAGATAACGCGTCGCGATTCTGAGCGGCTGCTTCTGAACATCCATAACAGAAAAGGCACTTTCCTCGTGAGAGAAAGTGAGACGACGAAAGGTGGGTCTGTCAGCACCACCCTGTTCTGTATGCTGCAGCTCTGCCTTTTACAGAGTGCTGTTAAATCAGATCACATTGGTTCAGCCACTCCAACTCAGCACAGAGCTGAACAGAGCTCCATCACTCCAAGGGAACCTCACAGCACAATGCTGGTGGGCCTCATATCCCTCTAGCCCACACCTGGCATTGGGCACAGTGACCTACATGTACATTTACATTTACATTTATGGCATTTAGCAGACGCTCTTATCCAGAGCGACTTACGAATGACCTAAGGCTCATTGTATTGGTCAAGGCTTTTCTATGTAGATTCTACAGATATGGGTGCTCCTTAAGCTCCATATATATATATATATATATATATATATATATATATATATATATATATATATATACACACACATATATGTGTTTGTGTGTTTCCAGAAGGAAACCATTGCCCGGTATAGAACTTTAGCACTGTTGAGGTTCTTAAACCTGTAAAAAAAAGGTTCTCCACACTCAGCATCTCATCATAAAACAGGAGGTTCTTTTAGGAGCTGTTATTTCAAATTGAGATTTAGGAGCCTCTTTTGTGTATAAGAAGACTTTATTTGGCAGATTTAACCAATGTTTGTTTGTTCTAGATAGCAGAGATTCACAATATAGAACCCTGATGTGTTTATTGAGCTCCAGAACAGCAGAATGTTGAGCTGCACTAAAATCTTCCTGCATATAAATCACTGTTCCTGCTTTTGGAACGTCTAATGAATACTACTAGATGTTATGATTGTTCTGTAAATCTGATCCAGGTGGGTTTGTGATCATTTACTCTACGGTTCCTGTGTCTGTGTTCTAGGCGCGTACTGCCTGTCTGTTCTAGACTACGACAACATGAAGGGGCTGAACGTCAAGCACTACAAAATCCGGAAGCTGGACAGCGGCGGCTTTTACATCACGTCACGCACGCAGTTCACCAGCCTGCAGCAGCTGGTCCTCCACTACCGAAGTGAGTCCTGCATCTGACATATAGGGATAGTTTCCGCACGCAGGTTAGAAGATTGGTGTTAAATCGGTCAAATCTGTTCAAACGGCTAAACTGGAAGTGGACGCTGCACTCAACTGAACTCCGCTATCTCTCCACCGCTAACCTTTCAGTTTCTCTTCTGCATTAAGATTACTTCTGGTTAGCTGCTCCTTTAAACCCTTATTAGGCCATTAATGGTAAGATGCTGAGGAACACAGACACAGAGCGTTTGCGGCGGAAGTCCTGACCTCATCAGACGTCCATAGCAACATTAAAAGACATTAGAAAAGTTCAGTATATGTAGCTCCCTTCTCAAACCCGAGCCCAACCCAAGCAGACCCACAGTTCTTTGGTTTCTTCTTGTTCGAATGGATCTAATGATTCATTCCACCTTAAATAATGAGCCTGTAAGACTGCCTGAATGTCACTGCTAATACCCGGGATACCACCACAGCAACCTCCTACATCCACACAGATCCTCAGGAGCTTCTTATTCTAATTCAGTTCCACCTTAAATAATGCGGGCCTTAAATAACACCTGGGCCATTTAAGGTGGAATGGCTCAGATGAGCAATGGAGCGAAAATTCTAAGAATGTCTAAAAATCCCCTCTATGTTTTTTTTTGTTCCAGCACATGCAGACGGCTTGTGTCACGTTCTGACGGACATATGTCCCATGCTGAAGCCGCAGACGCAGGGCCTCGCTCGAGACGCCTGGGAAATCCCCCGCGAGTCACTCCGGCTGGACGTCAAGCTGGGCCAGGGCTGCTTTGGGGAAGTGTGGATGGGTACGCTCTGAGCACACTGTGCCGTTTCAGTGCACACTTGGTCGTAAACTAGTTTTGAGGAGCATCTACAAAGTTCTGCATGTTCACGCTCATGTTTATTCACTTCAGGTCGCCACAACGCAGAATATGTTCGGGGTACAGTATGTGCCGTTGTAGTTCTCGTAACTCACACCTTCAGTCATTTTAACTCTTCACTGGACAAACACTTCTAGTATGATATTAATATCACTACTAATTGTATTCTAACTCTGCTCATTAAAGCGATAGTTCAGGTCTGACTTCTAGCCCAAGTCAAAGCTAATTCCTCTGACGCTGTCGTTGAACAGTCCAGAGATGTTTGGTGTGTGAAGCTTCTTCCGTTTTACACTGCAGCTACAAAGCAAATTGTAGCCAAGCAGTGGTGGGAGCTTATACCCCACCAATTAGCACAGTGCTAACTGCACACTTTTCCCTGTTGGTTCTGCCAATTAACCCACCTGATCCTAGCCCTCCCGACACTAGGATAGCAATGACTCAGTAAATTCAGCCACCACCTCCTTTCCAACTGGGCAGCCGGCATGCTCGGAGGGGGGAGCTCCATGTCCCCAGCTAACAAAGGCCTGTGCCGGCCAACATCACTTAAGAGTGATCCTCACGGAGAGAGCACACCAATTGTACTCCAGCCGCTGAGGGCAAAGCAGCACGGCTCGGGATTCGAACTCAGAACCCCCCGGCCATAGTGGTAGTGCATTAGACTGCTGAGCCACTCGGAGCCCGATATAAAGGTTCTGTATCAAATTAAAAGTGGAGATATGAAATAACTACAGTTTGGACCACAGTAAGACCACGCCCAAACTCCTCCTCTCCATTATTACACCCTATAAAAACACTCCCTCACTTTTTCACGAAATTCGCTCTGGCTTCAAGTCTCATCAGCTGAAGCCGCCCAGAACTCCAGCTTAGGTTTCACGAGTTCCCCTTCCATGCCTGAGCCCACAGTAAGTGTGGTCCGCACTTCGCAAAAGAACCTGTTGAAGAATCTTTATTTTTAGAGGACAGCTTGGGGCTGGGCGATATGGAAAAAATAATAGATCACGATATTTATCACGATGCATTTAATCACAAACTAAAACCATCAGTATCAGATACTTATAAACTACTATTCAGATCCTCTCCTGTACTGAATACAGTGATTTATAATCTACATCTGCTGCTGTTTATCTAATGAACCCTTCAGTCTAATTACGCTGTTAGTAATGAAACCAGCAGCTGATCAGTGTTTATTAACACTAACAGTCTCCTCCATATGATTAGAGAAGACTATTGTTATCACGATACTAAATTTATCACGATATGATAACATATCGTCATATTGCCCAGCTCTAGGGCAGATAAATGGGGAATTCTGTAAATTAGGTTGTTTTGCCAAACTATCGCTTTAATGCTACGTGAGTCATTCTGCGAGCTCGGTTAAGTTTCACAAGGGCTCATCAGCTCCTATAGATGCTCCTGAAATGACTCATGTAAGATAATCCATAACCAGAGGCAGAAATGCATTTATGAGAAACTCTCTAACCCAGCGGTCCCCAACCCTGCTTCCGGAGAACCCCTTCCCCTGCACGTTTCAGTGTTCGAGCTGAAGGTGGTGTGATGGAGACCGCTAAAATGTGCAGGTTCTCCAGTGGTTCTCTTTAAGACCAGGGTTGGGAACCACTGCTCTAACCTAATGTTATTTTTTCATCTGAGAAACTCCCAGAACCATCTCCACCCATTCCAGCTTTAAACCCACTCTCACTGGTTCAGCCCAGTCGGCAGGTCTGGTGAACACATACCCCTCAGACCTGAGCTACAGACTGTCTGCGGACTGTTGAGATTAAGCCTGTCTGCGTTTGCAGGGACGTGGAACGGGACGACGCGGGTAGCCATCAAGACGCTGAAGCGTGGCACCATGTCACCGGAAGCATTTCTGGAGGAAGCCCAAGTCATGAAGAAGCTCCGGCATGAGAAGCTGGTTCAGCTGTACGCCGTCGTCTCCGAGGAGCCCATTTACATTGTTACCGAGTATATGAGCCAAGGTACAACCTTAATAATAATAAGAAGAATAATAATACTGTTATTACCACCTAGCAACACTATAGCAACCACCAACACAAACACTAATGGCTGTCCACAAACACCAATGGCTGTCGCTATGTGTGTTTGATCACGTGTGTGTGTGTGTGTGTTCGCCGCACGGATGGGTTATAGGCAGAGGCCAAATTCCATCTGTGTCCGACATATGGTTGTCTTGTCTTGTCACTTTGCAACCCCATAGCAACCTCCTGGGTTACCATAGCTACCACCTAGCACCCTAGTGACCCCTTAGCCTGTATATTATGCTGATGCTGTGCACCCCTTCCGTGTACACCTTCAGGAAATTTAATGTTATTATTATATTATTATTAATATTAAATTTTATTGATTAGTTCAGTGTATTGATACACACACACACACACACACACACACACACACCACTGCCTCGCAAGCAGTATGCAGTACTGAAGGCCTTTTGAAGATTTCTGCATATTTGAGTTTACATTTGCATCATTTTCTTTGTTTTTCTGCCACAAATACAGATTTTATATGAATGAAAACATTGATTCCAAATTTTTAAACATTAGTAAATCAGCAGAGCGGTCAGTAATCTGGACATGATGTTCTGCCCCCACAGGCAGCCTGCTGGACTTCCTGAAAGGAGAGAAGGGGAAGTATTTGCGACTCCCGCAGCTGGTTGATATGGCCTCTCAGGTACAGCTCAAAAACTCGGGAAGAGTTTTCTAGGAGTTTATATAAACAGTAATAATACTGAGTATAATAAAACCCTGATAGCGTTCGATAAAGCACAGATCTGCTGCTGTTGGAAAGTGTGAATGGGGATGTTCTCTAATGCTTCAGATTGCTGCTGGCATGGCTTATGTGGAGAGGATGAATTACGTGCACAGAGACCTGAGGGCTGCCAACATCCTTGTTGGAGACAACCTGGTGTGCAAGGTGGCCGACTTCGGGCTGGCGCGGCTCATCGAAGACAACGAGTACACTGCCAGACAGGGTAAGGCCTGCAGTGCGAGTGTGTGCTGAACTGTATCGGCCCTGTTACCACGAAGTAGAGCCGTCGGGTCAAGCAGTCACTTGGTCCTGCCTTCAGTATGAGGGTTTAAACTCTGTCATTCTTTAAAGATGAGGATTTTATAATAGTTCAACTGATTTAGTCTGACTGGGCAGAAATAAATAAATATGTAAATATGTTTGTTTTTGTGACTAAATTAAATAAGTGAATTATAAACAGGCCCTTTCACAGCTTAGTTAAACACTAAAACCACTGCATTAACTGTGAAATAGGCTCTCTCCCCTTGGGTGTTTTTTTTTACGTTTATGTATTAAGATATTGTAATAAAATAAGTATAATTTGATATATTGTCAATTTTGATATGATGTAATTGAAGATTTTAGAGGCACAGGTTAAGCCAGGTTAGATTAATGACTTTCACTGTTACAGTTTAGAAGTCTGGGACTTGCGTCTCCTTGTCCAGCTTTATTGAGGTGCTGGATTATTGCTTATGTAAGCGTTTAATACGAGTGCTGTTGCTCTGTTTGTGTTTTCTTCAAAAAGGTGCCAAGTTTCCCATTAAATGGACCGCCCCCGAGGCTGCACTGTACGGCCGCTTCACCATCAAATCAGACGTCTGGTCTTTCGGCATATTACTGACTGAGCTGGCCACCAAAGGACGAGTTCCTTACCCAGGTAAAAACGGACGACAGCTGCACCATCAGAATACACTCATTACTTACCCAGCTCAGCAAGTGTTGCAGAAATGAGACAGGAGAGACATCTCTAGAATAAAATAGAAGTGCTTTATAGATCCTGAAGGAAACTGCAGAAAATGAATGGCATTTCATGGCATATATCGGTGTCCGTGTTGGTGTGAGTTCTGACCATCTGAGCTAACTGTCCAACAGCTTTTGTACATATAATTAGATTTTTCTTCACCAACTTGATGTTTAATGAATGTTTAACTTTCAGACTAAATGTCTATGGTCGGCTTCCATGTAGTTGTTGTCTGTTTGTTTATTTCTGTGGACTGTCCTACAGATTGCATGGCAAATGGCAATCATCAGGGGTCCAAGCACTGCACTAGGAGCTCCACTTTGTAGCTAATAGAGCATAAATGATGAGCTTGTTTTTTAGAATAGTCTCAATTTATAGCAAACTGCATGCATTGACCTTTTGACCTTGGTTTTTAGTCAGCTGCAGATATCAGATTCCAGTCAAATTGCCTGGAAAACAGCACAGTATTAAAGCAGGACTTGTATTTTTTGTAAACTCAATAAACTCAATAATTCAAATAATTCTGATAAAATAAATAATAAATCTGATATCCCTGTATTTCCCAGAATGCACCAGAATGGTCATGTTAAAATCACAAAACTTTAAAAACTTTAAGGACTGATGCTGCTATATATTTATTTTTCTTAATTATTTCTACTTTTTACTACTTCCTGTTCAAATTGCACAGCATTGAATTGCACATACACACATTTGCATATTCTGCACCTCAGCCCATACCTCTAACATAATATCTATCTCTATTTAATATCTATATTCTCAATTTGTATAAGTGTAAATAAGTGTATATTTTATTTATACGTCTTATATATTTCTTACTAAATTTCTTATTATTGTAAAAGATTTCTAAATATTTAAACATATTTTCCTTTATCTTGTGTTTTCCCTCAAGCCTTTCACTTTTAATTGCACTGCATAAGACTGTATAATATAGTAATATTAAATTTAGCTGCTCATGAATATTCATATCTGACTTTTTTTATTTCTTTATTTATTTTTGCTCTCATCCAGGAATGGTGAATAGGGAGGTGCTCGACCAGGTGGAGCGAGGCTACCGAATGCCCTGCCCAGCCGAATGCCCCAGCTCCATGCACGAGCTCATGCTCAACTGCTGGCGGAAGGAGCCCGAGGAGAGGCCCACGTTTGAGTATCTGCAGGGCTTCCTGGAGGACTACTTCACCTCCACTGAACCCCAGTACCAGCCCGGGGATAACCTCTAGGGCTTCCGGTGTGTGTGAATGTGGAGACTGGACTCCAGACGCGTGGGTACGTGCTCGTGCGCACAAGTTAGTGTGTGTGTGTGTGTGTGTGTGTGTGTGTGTGTAGTGGAGGGGCGGGGCGAGAGGTGGAGTTTACAGAGAAGTGCTCTCTTTGCTGTGGACGAATAGGATGCGAGACAGAAGAGAGAGAAGACGAAAACCGTCCTCCAGATCCTGACTGAGGGTCTCTTGAAGGGTAGAGGAAGACTATGGAGTGCTGACACGCCCCTCTATAAACTCCTGTTCAGTTCCTAGACTGTATTTTTTTCACCCAGCGGAGTACTGCCACGTGCCCAGAGGTGCCAAAGGATTGATCCATTCATGTGCTGTTTTCCTCTCCTGCCGTTGTTCCCATTGTTTCTTTTATCCAGGTCTGATTCCTGCAGCCGTCCCCCACGCTCTGAAAAATAAAGCTTCTACACGGTTCTTTGAGTGATGTCCTGGAGGAACCACTTTTGCGTCCATGCAGAACCGTGAGAGATTGCAATAGAGATGCAAATGTGAGTGTAAAGAACCTTTGAAAGGTCTAAAGCAGTGGTTCCCAACCAAGGTCCTGGTTGTTTATGCTCTGCTCCCAACACAGCTGATCCAGCGAATCAGCTCATTTACATACATATATAAAATTCCTGAGTTAAAGAGCAGGTGCGTTAGAGCAGGAAAGCACTGAAAGGTGCAGGGCAGGGGGTTCTCCCAGGGTTCTTCAGGTCCAGGGCACCTATATCCTTTGATGTAAAGTGTGGTTCCTCTTCTATCATCACTCCAAGAACCTTTTGTAGCACTTTCCTTTTTTTTTAGAGTGCAGGTTAATTACCATTCATGGTACTTCTAAATCAAAGGGCTGCTATTGATTACTCATTGATTACTCATTGATTACTCATTGATTACTCATTGATTACCCACAGTTCTAGCACAGGGTAATTTCAGCTTTTAATCATGATGATTAAAGAAATCGTTCAGGATGCACAATGACATCGGAATAATATCACAAAAACAATCATCAGACAGATGTTTAGATGGCGCTCGTGAAGCTGGCATGTGCTGATGTATTTATTGATCTGCATTTAATTGATTTTGCTACATTTGGAACCTCCACTGATACCTTATGTCAGGTATTTGTCTGTAAAGCTGATCCAGGTGGGTTTCGCCCCGGTGTAAACACTTCTACCAACCATGATGCTGACCTTCTTCCTGAGCTGCAGAACATGCACGGGCTTCTCGCTGCCCGTTTTAGTTTGTGGGGGAAAGGAAATAATAATAATAATAATAATAGGTTTCACTAATTTAAAGGGGAACTCCACCGCTTTTCAAAATTTCTGCGTAATTTAGTGGTTGAGATTGAGAACATTTACCAGGGTTTGGTGTGAAACTGAGCTTCACTGTAGAGAAACTGACCCACTCTGATCTCTCTACAGTGGTGATGAATGGAAGCAGGCGTCTGTCGCCATGACTACCACAAAACAGATACAGCCCATAATTTATCTCCTATCCAAACCCACCAGTGCAGCTACACGAGTCTTCTGAGTTTTATATGGAATGATGATGATGATGAAGATGATGATGATGGTAAAATAGTGAATAGAGAATCTGAACTAATCCAGTTTTCTTTAGGGACTACTTTCTGTAGCTGCACTACACCCTGCAGCATGTATCCCTCCACCATTTTAATGATCTGGTTCTAAAAGCAGGTTCTAGAGCCGAGCTCTTCTCAGAACTCTGGTAGAACCGTGTCTCAGGCATCAGGCAGCGTCTTCATCACCATTAGGTGAAGAACTTTCTGTGAGGAGCTTTTATTAGAGCTTCAGACGTCTGCTTCCCTTCACCTCCACTGTAGAACCACAGCTCTGACTGGGGGAGCTTATCTAGAACCTCCACTGTAGAACTCCAGCTCTGACTGGGGGAGATTATCTAGAACCGAGCGTTTCACACCAAACCCAGCAAACTCTGAATGAGTCTGAATTGTTTAATTCTGCAGAATTTTTGAAAAGAACATGTTTTGTTGCGTTTTCAGTATCTGTGTGTAACTGTGTATTTATTGTGAACTTTTAATCACAAGATCATGAGAAATCCACCAAGCGTAGAAGGTGTGATCAGCTCGGCTCGTTAATGTGATCATTATTTGTGTTAATTAACTGTGTTCAGTTTTTCGAGCAGTTTCACTTTAAACAGCCAACAGAATCAGACGACTCGCCTTAGAGCTTCACCGTTTGCCTAATATCCCAAATTTACTGCAGTATCACACACTTCAGCATCGCCAGTCCAGATTCCTCCAACATGGAAAACCATCAAGCCCTTCTTCAGTGGCCAGTAAGATCAGACGCAAACTAGATCAGACGCATAGTCTGGTTTAATTCTGTGCTTATTTTGCCTTACTGCAGGTTTTCCACACCTTACAGTTCTGAAAGTTGGTGTCAGAAGTGTCCGAATCGGGCAGAACGCTACGATAGCTGCTCAAGACTGAAGACTGTGCCTTTAAAATCTGACACTGGCTGGCGTTTTTCCTCATGAGCATGAAAAAAAACAAGCAAAAGCAAAGCAGTGGTCATTGGTACACTATATGGACAAAAGTATTGGGACACCTGCTCATTCACTGTTTCTTCTGAAATTAAGGAGATTTAATAGAGCTGATCCTGCTTTTGTTGGAGTAACTGTCTCTACTGTCCAGAGAAGAAGACTTTCTACTAGATTCTGGAGTAGGAGCATTGCTGTGAGGATTTGATTGCATTCAGCAACAAAAGCACTGTTAGTGAGGTCAGGATGCTGGATGATGATCACCACCCACCTCATCATCCCCAAATCATCCCAAAAGTACTGGATGGAGCTCCTCCATCATCATTCCAGAGAACACAGTTCCTCCACTGCTCCACAGCTCCTCAATGCTGGGGGGCTTTACACCCCTCTAGCCCATGCCTGGCATTATTAGGCAGCATGTAGCCAATAGGGTCATGATGTTGATCTGCTCCAGAGAGTCCTATTCTACTGGCAGTACTTCTTCTCTACAGGGACTAGACAAGCTGTGTGTGTGCATTTGCACATCTGTGTCAGCAATGGGTCCAACTTCAAGTAGCTGAATGCATTCATTAGAAGGGGTGTCCACAAACTTTTGAACATATAGTGAATCTGTTCTTACTGTGAAGGTCGATGTTTGTGGTGGTTGGTCCATGAGCTTGGTGTTGCGGAATGTGAGTGAGGACGTTCTGCTGATTGGCTGGAGCGTCGTGGCAGGTCAATTTCATGTAGCGTCGAAGAGTTTCGCCAGTTTCGAGCTTTTGTAGGTGGTCTAATGTGAAAGGGGCCTTACGTCTCTCCTCGCCTGAGCAGTGCCCGAGTCTGAGGGAGCTCTCCTTTCCTCTCCTTAATTACTTTAAAATTTCAGTGTTTTTTTGTTTGTTTGTTTGTTTTTGATCCAGTGAGGCCCGGACATGTCCCACGTTGAAGAGACTGTGGGTTTATTGATCGTGGACGTGAAATTCCCTGTACAGGAAATTATTTATTTATTTATTTCCGTGGCCGTACAGCAGGTTGACCTTCTTCGGACTCCGTTCGCAGGACCCGTACTCATGTGAAGCCTCTGGGATCCGTCTGCATGCGCAAGCTGCCTCTGTAGCGTCGTTATCATCAGCTGATTGGGACTAAAAACGACAGACAGACAGTCTGCAGACCACATCAGATCTGCGTAAGCGTGTCGGATAGCCACAGTTTTACATCCGTTCTGGCCGGAGCGGCTTTAGTCCCGCGGTTCTCTCCAGCTTCAGTATCGCGGCTCCTGAGTTCCACTGATAGGCAGTTAGCTGCAGAAGCGTCCCGTCACCATAATAAAGACTGCTGCCTCCTCCACACTGTTCAAGGGTGAGACTACTGACTGTCTGTGTGTTGGTCCAACTGATGTTTGTGCTGAAGAAAGCCATAAACACACGCCTGCTGTTCAGTTCTGGGATAAGAGGTCATTTTTACTCTGGATTTTAAAGATCAGTAATCAGTCGGTTCCTCATCGGTGATCGATTATTTTGTGATCAATCAGAATGATTTAATTCTAGATGTTTCTTGGGTTTTTTTTTTTCTCTCTGTGTGTGTGTGTGTGTGTGTTGGTGAGGAGGACAAGGGGGCGGGGTCTTTTTTTTTATATGCAAAAAAAAAAAAAGGGGAAAAAAAGAGGAGCCTGAATCACGGAGGGGTGGAGGGTTTGTAATTTATCCATTTAGAAGATCTAGTTTTAGGACTGTGCATGTTCATATCAACATTGTACTAATGACTAACGTACGGCTTCGTACTGTAAATATTATTATTATTATTATTATTATTCTCATCCTGTAATCTCAATCGATGCAAGTGATGCGGTGTGAAATTTGGGTGAGAGTGTAATTATGACCCTATTATGACCTTTTGACCCTTTTTGGGGGGGGGAGGGGGAGCTTTGCTGTTTTTTCGTTTTGTATTTTTAATTTTGGGTCAAACTTGTTTTGTTTGTTTGTTTGTTTGTTTTTTAATAAGTGCACATGCAGGTTGGTTTTAATGATATTTAAGTGAAGCAAAACAAAACCACAGTTTTAATTGTTCAGTTTTGGCGTTTAAGGGAAAACAGTTTGTTTTGACTTCGTACTTTTGTCAGAATACTCCAGCGTGAGCCTGCGGTGTTTTCCTTCTAATCATAATAAACCCCCTCAATTAAGGAAACTAGAGCAATAACGACATCAGACTTTATAGACTAGAGATTCTAGAAGCCCATTAGGAGCTGTAGCTACTCATCAACCCAACGTTACCGACGTTTGCTGGAGTTTTCGGTGCCATACGTTGATTTATGATTTGTGTAATTACTTGATTAGTTTATATTTCTCAGGTATTCATATCTGAATTGTGTATTTGGCCTTTTTTTATAATTCGATTAGTTTGAATTCCTGCGATAATATTATAATTTTATAATTCTGATTTTGCTTGTTTACAGCAGGAGATGAGGCCGGTAACTCAGTACCTCTTCCTTCCACATGCGTTCAGTGAGCGAGAATGTTTACTGCACCAAGATTATCCTTGAATTGTGAAAAATAAAAAACACCTTTTTGTGTGAAGGGGAGCTCCTCCAACTTTAAATTCAGAGTGAGAGCTGAGCTCTTTCAGAGTCGGGGGTCCGGTGTGAATCTGAGCTCCACTGTAGAGAAACTGACCCACTCTGATCTCTCTACAGTAGTGATGAATGGAAGCAGGCGTCTGTCGCCATGACAACAACACAGATACAGCCCATAATTTATCTCCTATCCAAACCCACCAGTGCAGCTACACGAGTCTTCTGAGTTTTATATGGAATGATGATGATGATGATGATGATGAAGGTAAAATAGTGAATAGAGAATCTGAACTAATGCAGTTTTCTTTAGGGACTACTTTCTGTAGCTGCACTACACCCTGCAGCATGTATCCCTCCACCATTTTAATGATCTGATTTTAAAAGCAGGTTCTAGAGCCGAACTCTTCTCAGAACTCTGGTAGAACAGTGTCTCAGGCATCAGGCAGCGTCTTCATCACCATTAGGTGAAGAACTTTCTGTGAGGAGCTTTTATTATTAGAGCTTCAGACGTCTGCTTCCCTTCACCTCCACTGTAGAACCACAGCTCTGACTGGGGGAGCTTATCTAGAACCTCCACTGTAGAACCACAGCTCTGACTGGGGGAGCTTATCTAGAACCTCCACTGTAGAACAGCTCTGACTGGGGGAGCTTATCTAGAACCTCCACTGTAGAACAGCTCTGACTGGGGGAGCTTATCTAGAACCAAGCGTTTTACACCAAACCCCCACTCTGAATGACTTTGCTTACCCTGATTTGGTTATTTGGAAATTTTGAAAGTTTAGTGGACTTCCCCTTTAATGTGCACGGTCAGATCAGAGGTAGCGGCTGGTGGTCAGTTGTGATGAAGCGTTCTTATTGGCTCTCCAGGTCACCTCTGCTGTACAGGACTGTGTCTGTCAGACTAACTGACGAGTTTCTCAAAGCCTATGCAGATACTAGCCTGCCCCCCCACCACGCCAGAGTCACCCTGTACGATTGGCTGTACGTGGCGAAGACGAGACGAGGGAAAGCAGAAAAAACAACATTGTAACTTAATTTAATTTGTTTGTTTTTGTTTGTTTGTTTGTTTGTTTGTTTTTCGGCTTGTAAACCAGTTTGTTCAGAATGGCTCTTCTTCCATCGTATGTTGTCATTATCAGTGGATGTGCAATAAATTATAATTCAAGGCTGTTTTGTAATACAGCTGTGTGTGTGTGGTCTGATCTGTTCACAGCGTCGGATTCATAAAACTTTAATATCATTAAACTCTAATTATTAGTTTATTACTTTATTATAATAACATCAAACTGTGATCAGTGTTTTATCTCACCTGTAATTATTAGTGTATTATATTTATTATTATTATTATTAGAGTGTTATTATATTTCCACTGAAGAAGTATTCAGGCTCAGAGCAGCGCAGCAGGCTTCATTTAAGCATTTAATGTAATAATTATATTTCATTAATTTCCCTGTGGAGGATCCAGATCTTCTACATGTTCTGTTTCTGCTGCTCCTGCCGCTGGAGCCCAGCAGGTGGCAGTAACTCCCCTTTCATCAAGAAGCTTCAGTTCTGCTCCCTTAAAGATACATTGATTCAGTAACAGTAACAGTAGTAAATATTATCCTTATTATTAATATTATTTTGTAGCCCTATTTCTTTACACGACAAGAAAAATTAATTAATCTCAAAAGAAGACCAACGAAAACGAGCTTTATACTTTATATTAATAGAATAAAATATTAGAAGAAAATAATTGTTGATTTGAAAATTGTTGAAAATAAATAATGCATTAATATGCACTAGTTAATAGAATATTAATATAATATATTGCTATGAATACAAACTAATATATTGTTATAAATAAATATTAAGTATTAAGTATGTTGTAATATAACAAAATTGGAGTCAGTAAAACAAGTATTTATATAAATTATTCGATTAATTGTTATTTAAATAAATAAATAAATACATATATAAAAAGTAAATGTCATAGCGATCTATTATTTCCATGTTTTTTGTGATTATATTAATTATTAAATATATTAATTATGTGCTATTTGTGAAAACAGTGTTTGTGACTGGAGGGAGGGGCCAAGGTTTCGTTTTTGGGTTTACGTTAAATATTATTATTATATTAATATTAATTATTATTGTTGTCGTTATTAATAATAATAATAATAATAATTTTGATGGTGATAGTGAGTGAGTGCAGTAGGGAGCTAGGCAGCAGGCTCGGTATTGAGACAGACCCGGAATGTAACAGGACTCAGGGAGGCGCGCTACACACGTGAACGCGCCCTCATCCGCCGCGTGCCCGACAAGTACACGGAGCGTGCGCGCTCCCGCTGCTCAGCGACAAGATGGCGGCGGCCGCCGGATCAGGTAAACCAACTTAGAACCGAAACGGTGTTTAATCTGGACGGATCCCAGCCGAACCGGAGCCGAACCGGAGCCGTGCGGGGAGTTTACACGCCTCTCTGACTGCCGGTGTTCCGCCGGGCGGCTCCGCGCGCGGTTCTCCACCGCGTTAGCACAGCTGTGGGCGGGAGGCGGCGGGTCTGCGCGCGAGCTTAGTATCAGTGTTTTGCAGCCGTGTCGCGCGAGGCTAACCCGGTTCCGTCCAGCCGGCCGGTTTCACACTTTAATCGGTGTAAATGAGGTGGATTAGAGGAGGAGGAGGAGGAGGAGGAGGAGGGTGGAGGGTGGTGGTGGTGGTGGTGGTGAACGCGCTCGCGGACTGAAGCAGCTGCAGCGTCATGACGCGGAAAGAGCTGGAACCTTCTCGGAAACAGCAGCACACCTGCGCGCGCCCGCGCCCAGATCAATACATTAGGGCCAGCTGTTTTGATTCCAGTGATTTTATTAATATCGGGATTCATGAATGTACCAATAATCCTGTTCTGTAATCAGCAGCGCGAGCTGGATTGTGTGATTGCAGGAGTTGCATGACTCGAGCTGATCGATCGATCGATCAATCGATTGATCGATTGATATGCAGGTACATAGATACATTGACTGGCTGATTGATATGTAGAGAGGCAATCAGATGATACTGGTTGATTGGCACATTAATTAATACACAGGTAGATACATTGATCTGCTGTGTAATGATAGATTGATTGATTGATTGATTGATTGGCGTATACATTAATAGACTGATGTATAAAGGGAAAACTAGGTGCATTGGTGGAGATATCGTCAGATAGATATACAGCTGGGTAGTTTGTGTTGGCTGATGGGTATATAAATCTATATATTGATTAACTGATTGACAGATCTACAGGTAGATTGGTGTATAGAGGAACGCAGGTGTAAAGCTGAGTGTACACCCTGCACTAGTGTAGTCACTGTAATACACCTGTTCATAGAGCGGATCTGCACGGTTCCATTCACATGCAGGCAATAACAGTGAGGCTGTGGGTGAAGCTGAAGTTAATGTGTATTATAATATATGATGGACAAGATCAGGATGTTATAGGAGCCACATAGGAGGCTGATATGGGCTGGCGGGAGAAGCCGGGTGTAAAACTGCTCTAAAATATCTGCATTTTATTACTTTTGCTGAATTTGAAACCTTCACTATCTCATATATTGTCATTTTTAATAATGCTGATCCAGGTGGGGTTAGTCCCGATTTCATTCACTCATAAATCTGTTAAATCCCCTAATAACTATCAATTCAATTCAGTTTAATGTCAGTGCATGTGTCATATATATATGTGTGTGTGTGTGTGTGTATATATATAATTAGGGAGAGAGAGAAAGAGCATGCATCATTTCTATGTGGAGGTTCTATTGATATTGATATGCTGAGGTGAGCTGCTGCAGAGTCATTTGGCAGGCGGTCCACAGCGCATGCAGATGTGCCCCTCTGAGCGATGCTGCAGGGCTGCTAAACCAAACCCCCAAACGCTGTTTCTGTTGACCCTCAATTATCCTACTGCTCAAATTCTCTCCATATCTCAGAGTGTGAGCTGAGCTCATTCAGAGGGGGGGGTCTTCTGTCCAAACCCACCAGTGCAGCTACACGAGTCTTCTGAGTTTTATATGGAATGATGATGATGATGATGATGATGATGAAGGTAAAATAGTGAATAGAGAATCTCCACTAATGCAGTTCTCTTTAGGGACTACTTTCTGTAGCTGCACTACACCCTGCAGCATGCATCCCTCCACCATTTTAATGATCTGGTTCTAAAAGCAGGTTCTAGAGCCGAGCTCTTCTCAGAACTCTGGTAGAACCGTGTCTCAGGCATCAGGCAGCGTCTTCATCACCATTAGGTGAAGAACTTTCTGTGAGGAGCTTTTATTATTAGAGCTTCAGACGTCTGCTTCCCTTCACCTCCACTGTAGAACACCAGCTCTGACTGGGGGAGATTATCTAGAACCAAGTGTGTCATCTCTGTCACGTTATCTAGAACCAAGTGCGTCATCTCTGCAGTAAACTCTGAAGCTGGGGTTTCTCTTTACCAGTCTGGGATCTTCAGTTTCAGCTCTCCTCGTTCTTCTCTTTTCAGGCGTTAAAGTTCCTCGCAACTTCCGGCTGTTGGAAGAGCTGGAAGAAGGCCAGAAAGGCGTTGGTGATGGAACAGTGAGTTGGGGTCTGGAGGACGATGAGGACATGACACTCACACGCTGGAGAGGCATGATCATCGGCCCTCCCAGAGTGAGTGTCATCTGTGTGATACGTTGAGGAAAAGCCTGTTTTTCTCTTCCAGATATAAGTGTGTTGACTTTTACAGAAAACTGCCATATCAATAACTTATATAGTCTCTAATTACTAATATTGTAATCATTACCAGTCTAATATTAGTGTATAAATAAAGAGCCAAACCCCAGGTTAAATCAAACCGATATAAAAGAAAAGTATGCCAATTATATTTATTATAATTATTATTATTATTATTATTATTATTGTTGTTGTTGTTGTTATTAACCCCTTGGATCCTGTATGTAAGCACAGACTTTGTCACTCCCTTAATGTCATTATTGTCTTAATGTGAGTTTCCCAGACCCCAAAATAGAACCCTGTGGGACGCCAGAAGATACGATAATCCTAACGGTTACCACATAATAAGCAGTACTTTCTGCTTTAGGGCTTATAACTGGGTAATAAAGCTTGGAGTCTAGAGAAGCTTGGAGTCTTATCAGTATAATAAAGGAAGGAGAGTGGGAAGAAAAAACAAAGAGAGGGTATAAAATCAGAACTACTGAAATAATACCAATAATAACTCAAAATACCAGTTTAAGGTTTTAATATACAGCGTTTTATATTTGAATATATTTAAACTAATGATTCAACTTCACGCGTTTTTAAGTGTTAAAATTGCACTACAATCGGAAAGCTCCAGCAGTCAACACAGTGCAGATCAAACATGTCAATCACAGCAGTGATGGTGTTTTGAAAGGAAGTGGTTAAAGTTGGCGTTGTTGCCAACACTGACTTTTGGGCAGCGTCAGCATTAGCAACATTAACTTTATGCAAATGATGCAAGGCTGTAAGAACCAAGTAGGAATTCAGAACAGCACACTTACATAATCTACTCTCAAGTACGGCCCTGTATATAAGTCCATAGATTGTCACTCTCAACATAACTGTCATAATTAACTATCAATCTGTAGTTTCTGCATTAGGGGTTAATAACTTAATTGGGTTAAGACAATAATGCAAGACTGTAGGAACTAAGTATGAATTCAGAACTTAACCCTTAACCTAGTTTAGGGTTAAATAAAAGCTGAAACTAAAATCCTGTCACATTTACATGATCTTCTGTACGCCTCCAGACAATCTACGAGAACAGGATGTACAGCCTGAGAGTGGAATGTGGACCCAAGTACCCTGAGACGCCTCCTTTCGTACGATTTGTGACCAAGATCAACTTGAATGGTGTGCATAACTCAAATGGTGTGGTAAGTACAGTTCCAGCTCTTTAATTGAGTTAGATTGAGATACAGTACCATACTTTCACTATAGTACAGTTCCAGCTCTTTAATTGAGTTAGATTGAGATACAGTACCATCCTTTCACTATAGTACAGTTTCAGCTCTTTAATTGAGTTAGATTGGGGTACAGTACCATACTTTCACTATAGTACAGTTTCAGCTCTTTAATTGAGTTAGATTGGGGTACAGTACCATACTTTCACTATAGTACAGTTTCAGCTCTTTAATTGAGTTAGATTGGGGTACAGTACCATACTTTCACTATAGTACAGTTTCAGCTCTTTAATTGAGTTAGATTGGGGTACAGTACCATACTTTCACTATAGTACAGTTTCAGCTCTTTAATTGAGTTAGATTGGGATACGGTACCATACTTTCACTATAGTACAGTTTCAGCTCTTTAATTGAGTTAGATTGGGATACGGTACCATACTTTCACTATAGTACAGTTCCAGCTCTTTAATTGAGTTAGATTGGGATACGGTACCATACTTTCACTATAGTACAGTTCCAGCTCTTTAATTGAGTTAGATTGGGACACGGTACCATACTTTCACTATAGTACAGTTCCAGCTCTTTAATTGAGTTAGATTGAGATACGGTACCATACTTTCACTATAGTACAGTTTCAGCTCTTTAATTGAGTTAGATTGGGATACAGTACCATACTTTCACTATAGTACAGTTTCAGCTCTTTAATTGAGTTAGATTGGGATACAGTACCATACTTTCACTATAGTACAGTTTCAGCTCTTTAATTGAGTTAGATTGAGATACAGTACCATACTTTCACTATAGTACAGTTTCAGCTCTTTAATTGAGTTAGATTGAGATACAGTACCATACTTTCACTATAGTACAGTTTCAGCTCTTTAATTGAGTTAGATTGAGATACAGTGCCATACTTTCACTATAGTACAGTTTCAGCTCTTTTAATTGAGTTAGATTGGGATACAGTACCATACTTTCACTATAGTACAGTTTCAGCTCTTTAATTGAGTTAGATTGGGATACAGTACCATACTTTCACTATAGTACAGTTTCAGCTCTTTAATTGAGTTAGATTGGGATACAGTACCATACTTTCACTATAGTACAGCTTCAGCTCTTTAATTGAGTTAGATTGAGATACTAATGTAACTGGTTGTGTCCCTCCAGGTTGACATGCGGGCGGTGTCCTCTCTGGCCAAGTGGCAGAACTCCTACAGCATCCGCGTGGTCCTGCAGGAGCTGCGGCGACTCATGATGTGCAAGGAGAACATGAAACTGCCCCAGCCCCCGGAGGGACAGATCTACAGCAACTGAACGCTGAGACGACTCCTTCACCTCCCTCCCTCCCTCTTATCCCTCCATTCTCTTCCATTCAAAACGAATACACGCACACACTCACATAGTCACATACACACGAGCACCTGATACATATAAGTACATTTTCAGCAGCATATTCCTGTTCTTTTCCAAGACTCTTGAAAAGTCCTTCTCAGCCCCTTCTCTTATATACCAGGCCCCCCCCCCCTTTCGCCGCAACAGCCAATGAGCACTCCCCTCTCCGGGAGCTCCCATTGCACAGAAAATGTGGATGCAGGGGCGCGTGCGCACGCCCCTCAGGCAGCCATGCAGACCAGACGATACGATACAGAAAACTGTACATCTTAATAATCTTCTTTTTTAAAGTCTTTATTTGTTATACATGCAGATTGTACAAATAACATAAATGATCTTATTGAGTGTACGTCTCTGTGTGCTGTGTTCTTCAAGCGCTCGGCTTCAGCTAAGAAAATACGCCAGCCAGGTGCGATGTGAGGCTGTTTATCTGATGTCTGCGGTATAAAAACGTTGTTAAGGTCTGAATGAAGGTGCAGAACAGAATGTTAAAAAAATAGCAGTTCAGGAGATCCTGCTTTTGTTGGAGTGACTGTCTCTACTGTCCAGGGAAGAAGAATTTTTCTAGATGTTGGAGGAACATTGTTGTGAGGATTTGATTGCATTCAGCATCCAAGTGAGTGTTGGATAATGATCATCACTACCACACCTCATCCCAAAAGTACTGGATGGAGCTCCACCACCATCAATCCAGAGAACACAGTTCCTCCACTGCTCCACAGCTCCTCAATGCTGGGGGGCTTTACACCCCTCTACTAGCCCAAGCCTGGCATTAGACAGCATGGAGCCAATAGGATCATACTGAGTCCTATTCTATTGGCAGTACTTCTCTACATGGACTAGACAAGCTTTGTGTGTCAGCAATGGGTGCCACTTTAAGTAGCAGAATGCATTCGATAGAAAGGGTGTCCACAAACATTTGGACGTGTTGTGTATCTCAGACCTAGAGGCCTTCTGCAAAGATTTCAACTACAGGAACTGAAACACTTCAGCTACAAAAGGTGGCCAAAGGGGGCGTTACAGGCCCCACTTTGCTTACGACTGAATTTGCGAGTCAATGGTTCCACATACAAATCAGTGCTGCAGTGTCTGTCTGCTGGGTCATGGCCAAAACTGTCGGCCACAGTTGAAGCTTCCTGTGTAGCTCATCTTCTTCATCACCCTCATCCTCATATAGCTGTAAGTCTCTCCCCTGTTTCTCCATGTTGTGGTTAAAAACATGCAGTGTCACATGTTGACACACTGCTGTATTCAGTCATGCCATGCGGCCTGGCGGTGACGTAGGGCTGCAGGTCTGTAGGACATTTCAGTACAGTGAGGGCTTCTTTAGACGGAAACACCTTGCTCAAGAGAGACGCCAACAGAGCTCAGTCAGGCTGGTTGGAGCTGACAGCAAGGCTACAGTAACTCAGAAAACCACCGTACAGCTGTGGAGAGCAGAACATCATCTCAGAATGCACAGTATCTCCAACCTTGAGGAGGATGAGGATGAGCGACAACAGCAGAAGACCACGTCAGGTTCCACTACTGTCAGCCAAGAACAGAAGGCGGAGGCTGCAGTGGCTCAGCACAGGCCTCCCTAATAAACTCCCTCATTAGATGTTGCAGGATGTAAATATGTGTGGGAGTGATGGCAACATTAATTTGATCTAGTTAGAAGCGTCACATAGCATACAGTCATATATTCCGTTTTGTTGTTATTTTTTTTAGAATGTAGTTGATTATTTAAAAGTCATCTAAATGGTGGAGCAAGCATCACACTGAACACTCTCTCTCTCTCTCTAGTAGATATGACAATGCAAATGTTTTGGAGAGAAAAAAATTACAGTTCAGTTCAGTACATGTTTTCCTCGTTTGGTTGTTTGTTTTTACAATTTGCAAACGTGCATATTTAATTAGTGTGATTTTTTTTTAATTAAATGCATTTCTGTAATTTTATATGAGAATATCAATGTGCAAAGATTTTAAAGGTTTTATGACAAATATAGAAATATATAAATAAATTAAGTAAGTTAAGTAAGTAAGAATAAAGTATCTAAATTTATTCTGCTAAACTAACTGTGAATATATTAATATGCAAATATTGGATTAATATAAATACATGCAAATAAATAAAAACTGCAAAAACTAAAACTAGTAATTATTAATAAAATCTTTGCAGGCATTAGCTCACATTTTCACGCTGTTCGGTCCGCGCATGCGCAGCCTTTAGCCCAGTTCAGCCCTGGCCGCTCTCTCTCCGGCGGCTGAGCTCCGGCTGCTCCGAGTGCCATATTGTCTCCCAGACCGAGAAATAGCCCGTTTCTACAGCCGAGAAAAGGAGGAGACTGCCGCCGCTCCTGCGAGGAAGACCGTTCAGCTGCCTAATTTCACCAGGCAGGTAAAGACGGCGGAGTTTATGTCAGTATTTCAGCGGATAAACTCGGAGCCGGAGAGCCGGCTGCTGCTAGCTACCGGCTACTGTTAGCTACCGGCTAAGCTAAGCTAAGCTAACGTAGCGCTGCCTGTTCAACTAACCAGTGGCGGCGAGGAGGCTAACAGGCTAACATAGGCTAATACCTTACAGTTCTGTCGTGTTTATGAACCAGTTCCAGGGTGGATATATTCATAAATACATTTAATAAGAGCTGATTATATTGGGGAGATATTAATCTAACACGGTAATTAATATGAGCTAAAATAAGAGCTGGACCCGGGCTCTGTCTGTGTGTGTGGATTAGCTAGCTAGCTAGTGTGCTAGTGTAGATAGCCAGCTAGCTAGTTCTCACTGCTCGGGTCCAAACAGCTGGTCAGGACATTTGGTCAGCCTTTAAACCCCAGTAATGTCCGCGTAGGACATTATCTATAATCTTAATTAAATTAATTTATTAATTTCTACGTACATATTCAGATGGCTGGATCCGAGGTCTGTGTTTATAGCTCACGTATTTTCTTCATCCTAGCTAATTAAATCCAGACCCCTGTAGAGCTGAGCTCCAGTATCCGACTATTTTAGGCTTTATTTGACTCGGCAGCCCATAAAGACCAGCAGAGAGAGCTTCTGCCTGGCCTAAACCAGCCCCGTTTTCCGAGCCGTGCCAGAAGTAACCCTGACCCCCCGGTTCCGCTCTGGGTTCACCCCAAACCCGCAGCTAGAGACACCCTCACACAAGTATTGGGACACCTACCCATTCATCATTTCTCCCTAAATCAAAAGTAGTAAAATATCCTGTCCTGCTTTGTTGGAGTAACGTAGTCTCAGTGAAAGCTTGCTACTAGATTGCTGTGAGGATTTGATTGCATTCAGGAACAAGAGAGTCAGTGAGGTCAAGATGTTGGATGATGATCACCACCCCACCTCACCTCATCACCCCCAACTCCACAACTCACCCCATCCAAAAGTGCTGGATGGAGCTCCACCACCACCATCCTTCCAGAGAGCACAGCTCCTCCACTGCTCCACAGCTCCTCAATGCTGGGGGGCTTTATTATACCCCTCTAGCCCACGCCTGGCATTAGGCAGAGAGTCCTATTCTACTGGCAGTACTTCTTCTCTACAGGGACTAGACCAGCTGTGTCAGCAATGGGTGCAGCTTAAAGCAGCTGAATGCCTTTATTAGAAGATTCATTGATTTAAATGAGCCCTTTAAAGCCATGTGTATGTGTAGATGACTAAATTTTGAGACCTGAAGTTTATAAAATATAATTTGTAATACATATAATGTATCATAAATAAAAAATTAAGTCACACACTTGGTATCTGCTTTCTGGTGGGTTATCTGTGCACCAGAAAAATACATAGATTTCAAAATTATTAAAATGTTATACACAAGCTATACACAGGTTTTAGTGTTATTTCAAAGGAATGTAGAAGACTACATTCCTGATATAGCAAATGTTACAAAATAATATAATAAACATATATGCAAACATTTAATTTCTTTATATACATATAAGTTGTTCATGCAGGAATTTGAAGTGTCTTAATTATGGTAAAATAATCTGTTATCCTGTCGTCGTCCCCCCCACAGCTTATCAGAGGAGCCACCTACACCTGTGGCCCCCTGTGGACAGCCTGTCCTCACCATTCACTGCTGCTTGTCTGGGTGATTCAGTCCTCTTCCTACCTCTGTCAAACTGTCGGACATGTCGGGACCTGTGCCGAGTCGGGCTCGTGTTTACACGGAAGTGAACACACACCGGCCCCGGGAATACTGGGATTATGAGTCCCATGTGGTCGAGTGGGGGTGCGTATCGTAAATGCTTTCAGTAACAGTAAAAAGGGGTGTTCGATGAAATCTGAATTTTATCAATATTGACTGATACTGAAATTCTAAATTTAAATTGGATGAACCCTTATTGTCTTCTGGAAGAGCAGGACGCTCAGCACTGATGTTGTAATTTATATTTATAATAATACTGTGTTTCCAATCCATCACAAATGGTTATAGATCGGTAGAATAAGCTGGTGTAAGTTGACATGGCAGAAATATTGGATATCTTCACCAGCTCACAATTCCCATATGGGAACCCCTATTGTGTAACTTTTGAAAAATTACTGTTGGGAATCGCATGATTATTTTTAATTATCCAAATATATTTATCAATTTATTTTTTGATAGAAATCAAGATGATTTCCAGCTGGTCCGGAAACTGGGGCGAGGAAAGTACAGCGAAGTGTTTGAGGCGATCAACATCACAAACAATGAGAAAGTGGTGGTGAAAATCCTCAAGGTGAGTGCAGTGTGGCCTGCTTGGTTATTAAGAGGTTCTGAAGAGGTCTGTTTGTGAATGTTGTGAATTCTTTCCATCAGCCTGTGAAGAAGAAGAAAATCAAGCGTGAGATAAAGATCCTTGAGAACCTGAGAGGAGGCCCCAATATCATCTCCCTTATAGATATTGTCAAAGATCCAGTGGTGAGTCGACCAAGTATTTGGCCCTTACGTGTGCAGGCTGCTAGAAGATGATGAGGATGATTTAGTACGGATTTATTACTGTAACCAGTGAAGGCTTTAATTCCTCTGAATGTCCTCTGAACTCTTGCTTATATGGTCTGTTTAATGTTTTCTGCAGTCCCGAACACCTGCCTTGGTTTTTGAACATGTGAACAACACCGACTTTAAGGTAAACGCATCAGAATGCTTCAACTTTTAAACCTCAGTTGTGCTGCACAGTTCAAATGTTAGATTTTTAATACACTGCTGTGGCGGCTTAGTTTCTTGCATTTTTTATAATAACGTTGAAATGTGCTTTATGTTATTAGGTTAATGATTACATTTACATTTTTAGTTCATTTAGAGCATTTAGCATTAAACACTATAGGATCACAGGCCAAAATAGGACTAATTATTAAAATAAGTGTTTTATTGAAGGCTGATTTTATTGTATTATTTGTTTTCCCCTTTTCAGCAATTGTATCAGACGCTGACAGATTACGACATTCGATTCTACATGTATGAAATCCTGAAGGTAAACTGTTTATTTTCCTGTAGATCGGATCTGCACTGATGAGTCCCTACTTTAATCTTACTCACAGTTTAAAGTATCTCTAAATCTTTCTGTAGGCGCTTGATTACTGCCACAGCATGGGCATTATGCACCGGGACGTGAAGCCGCACAACGTCATGATCGATCATGAACACAGGAAGGTATCCGCAAAGATGAACATTTATTATTAACTCTGTTCTTCTTGTGTTTGACCAGAAAGTGAGCGGTTATGATCGTCCTGCTTTCACTGAGCATGTTTTAACCTTCTGTTTTCTCAGCTGCGTCTCATTGATTGGGGTCTTGCTGAGTTTTACCACCCAGGGCAGGAGTACAACGTCAGGGTGGCTTCTCGCTACTTCAAGGGACCAGAGCTTCTGGTCGATTATCAGGTCTGTTTTGAGCATGGCAGTACTGCACACTAGGGATGAGTCGTAGGGGGGAAATAAGGGCAAGAAAAAGATTTTAGGAAAAAACTAAGATCACATAAGTTAAACTGCGTCCAAAAGTTTGTGGACACCGGTTCTCCAGCGTTTCTTCTGAAATCAAGGTATGACTTGAGAGTTTGCCTCCTTTTTCTGGACTAACAGCCTCGACTCTTCTGGTAAGGCACTACACTAGATGTAGATGGAACATTGCAATAAGGATTTGATTGCATATAATCAGCCATACAAGGGGTTTTGCCTTGAGTGATGGGTTCTAGATCACAAACCCCCCTCTTAATTCCTCCCAGTGCTTTTGAATATCTTGCATTTGGGCTTTATGCTAATCTAGCTCATAGCTTCAGAGCGTCCTATTCTTAACACAAGCTGTGTCTGCTTGTTCAGCCTTCAGAAGGGATCTCTATATACATACATACACACACACGCTATATGCTCAAAAGTATGCAAAGGTTGACGGTCACGCTGAACATGCTGTGTTTCAACATTACAGATGTATGACTACAGTCTGGACATGTGGAGTCTTGGCTGCATGCTGGCCAGCATGATCTTTAGGAAGGAGCCCTTCTTCCATGGTCATGATAACTATGACCAGGCAAGTATCTAGAAGACCATAAAACTGTTAACACTAAATGGAAATTTACTCAGTGCTGCAGTGGGATGTTGAGTGTTTAAATTGCCACCCTGTACACCTCTCTCTGTAGTTGGTCAGAATAGCCAAAGTCCTTGGAACTGAAGACCTCTATGATTACATCGACAAGTACAACATAGAACTTGAACCTCGTTTCAATGACATTCTGGGAAGGTTGGTTCCCTCATTAGTTTTAAGTCTTGATTTACTTCTGGTTTTGTTATATTAAAAAAATAATAATAAACAATTTGAAACATGAGCATGATCGTTAGTTTTGCAGGGTTTTGTTACTGTTTGACGTTTTTCTCTTCATCCTTCACTCCAGGCACTCCCGTAAGCGATGGGAGCGCTTCGTCCACAGCGAGAACCAGCACCTGGTTAGTCCTGAGGCCCTAGACTTTCTGGACAAGCTTCTGCGGTATGACCATCAGGCCAGACTGACTGCGCGGGAGGCCATGGAGCACCCTTACTTCTGTAAGTGATGCTACTCACCCACCCACCCACCTGCCTTTCTCCTATACCTATAACTAGCATTTTGTAGTAATCTTGAAGGATGTGTAAGGATCTGGAAAGCATAGGATGGATGTGTTAGATGTGTGACAGTTGTTCTATTACTCAATCAGTCCTGCCTGTGGCTCTGTATTTCTCACAATACTGATCAATACGTTTTGATTGGTAAACCGATTAATTAACCGATTAATTAAAAAGTGCTAGAATTGTGCTCAGCTCTAAAGCAGAAGCACACTGGTTTGTTTTGAATGATGTATTTTTTTTATTGTGCTCTTAATGAGCTGACAGAGCTGAGGGCCTCTCTTTATTTTGAAGATTCTGTTGTAAAGGACCAGTCTCGGATGGTAGGCTCCACTAACGTGCCTGCGCCTAACACTGCAGTGAGTGCCGCCAGTATGATCACAGGTGAGTTAACGTGTTTCTGAGACGACCTCTTTGGGAATCTAATGTTAGCCATAAAATAAAATGTATCTGGGGCCAGTAGAAAGTATGGATTCTTTAAAAAAAAAAAACAAAAAAAAAAAAACAAGGGAATTTCAGAAATTGCTGCTTTCAGCTTGTTACCGACCTCCTTATTGAGAGGATTTGCTTTGGAACAAAGTTGTTTACCTCAGAGAAAAATCCAGCTCAGATGACACGGTCTATGAGAGTGGCTCACACTTAGAACAGATGCAGCTGAACATGAATCCAGTAAAAAGGATTCTGAAGAAAGTAGTGAGATCTTGTGGGTGAGCTAGTCTGAAGAACAGAGCTCGGTTCCTCCAGGGTTCTCCTGGTTGCCCCCCAGTCCAGCCAGCACAGCGTGGAGGATGTGTTCACCTCCATCAGCAGCAGCAGCAGCAGCTCACCTGATTTACCATCATTAAGCCCTGATTTACCACCAAACCAGGTGTTGATCTGAGGAGAACTCTAAATAATACTAGACTCCATGAGAGAGGAGAACTTTGGAGATGTTCTAATGATGAACACAGTGATGGAGAACCACCACCACTTTCTGTAGAAATGATCATTCACCTCGTCTGCAGTACAATAAACACGTGATGTAGTCGCAATCATATTTTGATCTGTTTTTGTCAAGAAATGCAGCATAAAACAAGCAAAATGATCCACCAGAGGCATACGGCCTTTTCAGTAGCTAAAAATGACTCGAAACAAGTAAAAGAAGTCAATTAAAAAATAATAATTTGATTAATCCAATAATATCTTTCCACAATCTCAAAACACCTACCCCTCACCCTTACCGCTGACCAATCAGGTCAAGATCAGGAATTGGGCTTCCTTTATAAAGCGCTCCTCAGACTCACTAAAGCCTCCCTTTCTTCCAAACAGGGATCGCCGCACTTCCAGCCTCCACAGCCCTCGGCCCACTGGCGGGTTCTCCCGTCCTCTCAGCTGCCAACAACCTGAGTGCCCCCGTGCCGGCTGCTGCAGGCGCCCCTCAGTGATGCCGTTTTGTGCCTGCTTCCTCACCTCACCGCAGCCTGGGACCAGGTGATGAGTGATTGCCAGTTTGCCAGTTCACACCCACCATCTCCTGACTCAGTCCTGCGGAGACCTCTGGGACGGTGTTCTTAGAAAGGTGTCCCTTGATCACCCAACCCCTCTTCCCTCCTCCCCCCAAAAAACAACCCCACCCACCCTAATAATCGCTCACCTCGAGTTAAACAAACTCTTTACCTGTTTAACAGTTTACCTGACAACATGAACCGTTGGGACTACTTTGTGCGTGCCTGTGTGTGCGTGGGTGCGCGTATGTGCGTGATGATGCCTACAGGTAGTCTGTTCTTGTGGCAAAATGTGTGCTGGAGTGTAAGCGTGAGCCGTGAGACTTCGCTCGTTGTTCCAGAAGCGTTAGACACCCTAATAATAATAATGATGATGATGATACTGATGTTAAGCACATTTTCCCACCATGACCTACAGCAGCCAACCGACACGAGCACGCTTAGCTTTTACTTTTAAGAGAGAGAGAGAGAGAGAGCAGGATGGAGCGCTTTGGACCAAATGGAGGAGCAGACTGCGTCGTGACTTCACGTTCAGATGCATGCCGTGTGTAGAAGTGAAATAGCGCTGATGTGGGATCAGTTCCTGCTGTTAATATAACAGTTAGTAATATAGCAGGCAAAAACAACAGCACAAACTGATCCTAGATCAGCCTTTACACCCGCCTCTTCCACAAGTTCTGAACGTACTGGTGCTGTACCGCTGCAGTTCGCCTTGTATTTCACAGCACTCCATTTGTTCTCATGACCTTAACACACGCCACTATGTGTACATTTTGATACGGCAATCTCTTAACATCATCTTCATTTGTCGTGCTGGAAGGGGAAGTCCATTTAATATTAATATTCATATTAATATGGAGCGTTCACTGCGGAGATCCGTTTGATATTGCAGTATTGCAACATTTCTTTTCTGTTTCTTTTGTTTTCTAAAGAAATGGTTCTGCAGGACGTTCTCAGCTGATGCACCAGGTCGTTCTAGTTGGTTAAACTGCAGCTGCTTGAGGAAACGTAGAACCACGGGCCACAAGTTTTCTTTAGTTGTTTATGGAGAAAATGAATAGAAATATTAAACATTTTATCCCCCCCACCCACATAAATTAAAGCTTTTAATGTCCACACTGGTTTAAATTGGAGTTATGGAGGTGCATCATATCAGTGGGGGAGGTTTTTCTTTTGTTATTATTATTTATATATATATATACAGTTTAATTCAGAGCGAGAGTCACTCTGGAACATTACATCAGGTGGTGTAGTGTTAAAGAAGCTACAGGCGTAGGAAGCAATAGATTTTGTATTGTGGAAGAGTCCAGACGATCATGTGTGAGGCTTAGCTTGAGAGGCAGCACACTTATCGAGACATTCAGTATTTCTCTCTGCAGGTTTTCGTCCCCTTGGGAGTTCAGTAAGGTGTGCCCGCATCTGAAGTCATGCTGAAGTGTTTATTTTTAAGGTCTTTGGATGATCAGTTCAGGTTTTCTCAACATTCAGAAGAACAGTCCAGCGACGCTTTAGAGATTCACTCCGAGTTTGGCCCTAATTTGACGCCAATAATTCAATAAAAATACTACATATATACCACCAGGGCTGGGTGTCAGAGACGACATTATAATATAACAGCATGTAAAGACATTTTCACGATACCCAATATTTGTAATTTTGACTGCTATTCGAACACTTTCCCACATCGGCTACATTGATTGATTTATATTGACAACGTTCTGCATTTCATCCAGTGACATCAGACTAGTCACACACTTTCTAATGAAGCGTTTAATCCATGAGTGTTCCTTAAGCACTCACCGTATCCAACATATGCTCAGAACAGTATGCGGTCCATCCCAATGATGATGATCTTTATCACAGTACGTTAAAAAAAAGTGACTATTGTCCTATTGCTCACCCCTACTTCAGCATTACCAAATACTGGAGCTCCACCAAGCGAGATCCTACTGGCTTGGAGTATCTACTAACTAGTCCTTCTCAGAATCACCCTTAATAGTCCTAATCGATCAGTACACTCCTACAAGTCAAGGTCCTTCAAATGGATCTTTGAGCGAGCCCCACTGTTGGATCTGTAAAGAAGCCTGTTAGTGAGGTGAAGGAGAGTGAAGCTCCTTTTAACTTGCGTACTTCAAGTAAAGGTTCTTCAGACCTGTTAAACATGGTTCTTTATGGGACCAAAGGTGGTTCACCAGAAGAGCTACAGGAGCAAATGAACTGAAATCAGCTGCGGTGCTAGCGAGTTGTACAAACCTACTAAGCCGTGCCTCCATGGTTTACCAGCCTATTGCAAAGTCAGGCCCAAGCTTTGTTCTGATTGGCTGATCCTTTAAAGAGCCTCCCACTGGTGATCACTTTCGGGTCTCTACTGCACTACTCCGTGTGTTGCAGCCATGCTTCTGAACAATCCCCAGAAAACCCAGCCCTGGTTAACTGTAATCAGACTGATGGTGCTCTTATTGATGGGGTCTTGTCCCATTTAGGATTTAAGAAGTATATATTGATATGTTTATTGATAACCCCCCCCCCCACACA
Source organism: Salminus brasiliensis (assembly GCF_030463535.1). Taxonomy (NCBI): domain Eukaryota; kingdom Metazoa; phylum Chordata; class Actinopteri; order Characiformes; family Bryconidae; genus Salminus; species Salminus brasiliensis. The sequence goes on from NC_132898.1 coordinate 1,164,793, forward strand.
CACACACACACACACACATTAATTAGTAAGTACTCTTGCATGTTGAATCCTGACTGGCAGGTGGTGAAAGTATCAGATTATTGTTTTTTGCCCCTGCAGAAATAAGGGGGAGTATTTGAGGCCTCATTTTATTAAAGGAATATCAGAACCGACAGCGTTTTGCTGCACAAAATTTCATTTAATAACATCTAACTGGACGTTCACGGTGCGTAAACTCCCAGCTCTCAATTCCAGATTAGTTGACTATGGTTTCCAAGTAGTTTAAGGTTCTGCACACTGTTCTGAGATCAGTCAATTAAACAACAGGAAGAGGAAATGATCTAAAGCCTAAATCCTCCGACGTGGCGAGTTGTGTGTTCTCTAAAGCTGCTCAGAGCTGCGTCCTAGGATTAGTCTGGTTCCACGCCCAGCTCACAGTGAAGGAGTAGAGCTTCTGTTTACCAGCGAAGTGATGCCACACGTCCACGGTTAGGGGGCCTAAAGAACTGGCTGCGTTCTCGTTGGGAGAAAAGGGCGGCAGGTTCTCTCCGTCCCACTGCTGAGCCACGTAGCAGCCGTTCAGGCCTCTGCAAGGTGCCTTGCGTTGAGAAACTTCTGCACCGCTGCTGATTGAACACGGGTAGATAATCAGTCTTCGTTATTCCACACACAACTGTCTCTAAACCGACCAGCAGAGACTGCAAAGAGGGTTCCCAACACGGTTCCACGGTTCCCAACAAACACCAGCGTTCTACTGGAGTGACTTTGTGTGGTGCGAATGCGGGGGGAACCATCTGAGGGCGGTGCGAATGCAGGGAGAACGCCTGAGGGTGGTGTGAATGTGGGGAGAACCATTGAGGGCGGTGCAAATGCAAGGAGAACACCTGAGGGGTGAAGCGTTCTAGAACAGTATGGATAAAGGTAATTTTGGGGGTTTTTTTAACTGAGTGATCTAGAATAGTATGATTGGGGGAACCGTTGTAGAACAGCAGAAGGAACAGTGCGAGTTAAAGGGTAAAATGGTCTAGAACAGTAAGGGTACAGGGGGGAACCTTCTAGAACAGTTAGAATGAAGGGGGATCTACAACAAAGCAGGGGGTATCTTTCAAGAGCAGTGGGAATGAGGGGTGCTCTTGCTGTTGGTGTTTGTTGGAAAACGTTGGGCCGGTGCTCTGGGCGGGAAATGCTTCATCTGCTAGCAGTAGCCCGAACCCGGTTCTCCACGTTGGCTTGGCTGGTTGGTCGGTTGGTCCGTCTCCTCCTCTGAGACTGTGGCCGGTGTTGCTTTGAGATCTCCGCACACTTCTGATGATGGCGGTTCAACGTTGTTCCACTCTTCCGTAGCAGGAAGGAGTTCTTTCTCGTCTCGACGTTCTGCAACAATTTCTTATTCTTTCTTTCTTTTTTTTTTCCATGACCGTCGCTCACCATGTGATCAGTTTCAGTTCCCTCTGTGGTGCGGCGTCACGCAGGTTTCCGATAGCTAAATATTTTTGCAGTTCGAGATCTGAATCTGAATCATGGATATTTTGTTTATTGCAGTTCTGACGTTCATCCCTACTGAATCTCTGTAAATGCATTTCCCCATCGCAAGCTGTTTCGACCTGATGGAACTCACTCGTCCTCCTGAAAATGAAAATACGAGTCTTAAACATGGTTGTACATATGTGTATGTCCTAATGTAGAGGAGTAGTATTTCAGGATATTTGTGTAAATAAACGTGTTTTATTTATCGCAAGTGTAAATCATTTTCTGTCCCTTACATTATTATTATTTTTATTTATTTATTTTTAAAGGTTTTCTGCTGAACTGAAGCATATGTCTCCCTAGATGATTGATGTGTGAGTCCTGGATTTATCCTTTGCCTAAATCAGAAGTTGTATCTGCCCTGTAATTGGATCAACTGATAAAACTGTCAGAACTGGACTAAAACGCTGCCACTATAATCTGAGGGTTGCAGATTTTAACCCAGGTCCTGCTGCTCGCCATCAGCAGCCGGAGTCAGAGTGAGCACAACGGGCCTTGCTCTCTTAAGGGTCGGTTGTTGGCACTTCCTCCTCTCATCACTCCTAGCGTGATGTTGGTTGTTGGAGTTCACATGATTGGGTAACTGGCCTTTTAAATTGGGTAGAAAAATTGGGGTAAAATTAGAAATAAATAATTTGTCAAATGATATCCAACCACGCTGTTATTGGGCAGGTTTATCAGGCTGACATAATTAGAAGGGGTGTTCATATATCATTCAGCGGACACCCTGCACCTCTGGACGATGAGACTGGTAGGCTTCCATCATGAATGAACTTATGATGGTGAAATACTGCCGTAGATAATCTGCTACAAATACAAAACATTTCTTCAGTAGAAAAAGTCATTTATTGGGTTTCAGTTATTGCCATTTCAGTAAACCGTAGTTTAGCCATTTCCTTAATCAGATTGATGAATTACTCCAGGACAATCTCTGATAGTCAGGTGAGAGCCGTCTTTGGAAAATACTGCAGAAGTCTTCTTTTTGAGGAAATCTAGAAGAGGATTAAAAATGGTCCATGAAAAAAAATGGTGCAAGCGGTCCAGTCAAGAAGCAAGAAATATGACTTTCCAACAACTTCCGAGGGAATTCCAGTCTAAACCTAGCATTCCCAATTCTGCATATTACTCTCACTACATTACCCAGCATGCATTAGTCAAATACACCTTATAGTCAATGAGAGGTCAAGCACCTATCCTGACTGGTTTATAGGGTTAGCCAGAAATGGGTGGCATAGACTACATCGAACCTGGGCCGTGTCTAGCAATATGCAGCATGTGCTGTATGTGTAAATGTGAAGTCTTCAAAGTTAGACCTCAAAAATGCTAATTCAGTCCTACCGTCTTTCACGAAGCTCCTGGTCGATGTCCTGGAGGGATTTGCCTTTGGTCTCTGGTAGCAGGAAATGGATGAAAACAGCCGCTGCCGCTGCGATCACGCCATAAATAAAAAAGGTTCCAGAAAGGCCGATCACATCTGAGAACAAAGGAGTGACCGGTGTTATCACCTCACCCTACAAACAGCAGCACCACCACCACCGCCTTCAAAACCTCGACATGCGTACACACCTATCACACTGAGGAAGGAGAAGGACACGATCAGGTTGGCCATCCAGTTGAAGCAGTTGGTGAAGGCAAAGGCTCTTCCCCTCAGCTCCTCTGGGAAGATCTCACTGAGGATGAGCCAGGTCACTGTAAACCACACAGATATTCCTCAGATGACAAGACCAAGTATCTGCGTGTAGAATTTCCAGAATACACTCTTATAGTATCTGAATCTCCTCTTGGTGGCGTAATAGAGCACCATTTAGAAGCGAAGCAGATCAGCTTCAGCTCACAATGAGAGCTAGCCAGGCTAAAGTACAGCTTCCAAACATGGTGGAGGTAGTTTCACACACTGCTACTGTAACCTACAACGTACACCATATGTCCAAATGTTTGTTCACACCCCTTCTAATAAATTCACTCAGCTACTTTAAGCTGCACCCATTGCTGACACAGACGTGCAAATGCACACACAGCTTGTCTAGTCCCTGTAGAGAAGAAGTACTGCCAATAGAATAAGTCTCTCTGGAGCAGATCAACATCATGACCCTATTGGCTCCATGCTGCCTAATAATGCCAGGCGTGGGCTAGAGGGGTATAAAGCCCCCCAGCATTGAGGAGCTGTGGAGCAGTGGAAGAGCTGTGTTCTCTGGAATGATGGTGATGGAGCTCCATCTATCATCCAACATCCTGACCTCACTAACGCTCTTGTTACTAAATGCAATCAAATCCTCACAGCAATGCGCCTCCAAAATCTAGTAGAAAGTCTTCTTCCCTGGACAGTAGAGTTTACCGTTACTCAAACAAAAGCAGGAGAAAATCTGAAGAAACAATGAATGAGCAGGTGTCCCAATACTTTTGTCCATAGAGTGTACATTTAAAAAAGCTCATTGTGCAATTTTTCATTCAGCATTTTTCAATCTGGTGTTCTGAGAAGCAAAAATTCCACTTACTTGGTCCAAAGCCCACAGAGAAGGCACCGACCACCGACATCATGCAGATCAGGATGAGTCCGTTAGACCACCCCAGAGCTGTGGGCGTGTCCGAACGTCCAGCATCAGTGGTACAGTTGCTCATCTTCATCAGTTCCATGGGGTTTCCATGGACTAGTGTGGTGCTATTGGGGTGAGGCTCGGAGCTACAGTGTCTTGTGGCGTCGAACAGAGAGTTCCTGCTCAAGAACCCGATCAGAATCAATCCCACAGCCATCACCGAGCAACCGCTGATCAGCAGTGGCCTCCTCCCAGCCTTGTCTGCACAGAGCATTGCCCCTGAGGTTGCGACGACCTTAATGACCCCAAGTCCGACTGAGGCCAGAACAGCCGAAGCGTAGTTCCTAAATCCTACAGACTGGAAGATGGTGGAGGCGTAGAAGAGCACGTTCGGCTGACCCGTGAACTGCTGGAAGAGCATGAGCCCGAGTCCGATCACCGTCCTTGTGCGCATGTTGTCTTTGCGCTGAAAAAGATGCAGGACAGTGAATCGTGTGTGGTCCTTCAGAACCTGGCTCGAAGGTCCTTCTTCAGCACGGTCACTGTGGCTCTGATTGTCTGGTATGTGTTGGACCAGAACCCCGTTCTCCGACGGAAGAACCCAAACAGAAACCAGCTGCGCGAGGCACAGCACAATGGCAAACCCAAACATGTACCTCCATCCTTCCAGAGCACCAGACAACATGTAGTTGACCGCATACGCCAGCAGGATCCCAACGGTGACACCAGCCTCATACAGGGTGACCGTCAGGCCTCTGCGGTGCGAGGGGACCATCTCAGACACGAAGATGCAGCAGGACATGGAGGATATGCACATGGCGAAGCCTACAGAGAGCCGACCAACAACTAGCATCAGGAAGGAGTTGCTAAAGCTGAGGATCAGGCTCCCTCCAAGGATCAGGAGGTTGCTGAGCAAGATGGAGGTCCTCCTGCCGCGACGATCAATCAGCCAGCCGCCCACCATGGACGCTAAGACCGCCCCAATCAGAAGAGCGCTGACCACGGCCTCCTGCTGGACACAGGTCAGGTGGAAATGGGCTTGGAGCTGCAACAGGGCTCCGGAGATGATCCCCAGCTCATAGCCGAACACCAGGCCGCCGAGTGTGGACACCGCAGTGGGAAGCACCAGATGAGGGCAGCCTGGGAACAGAGAGGTGGTAAAGTCAGCCCTGCCTCTGGAATAGTCCACTACCGTCCTGCGGAGCTCTCGTCTAACCTCTCACACCTGACTCTGACTGTAGAAGCTTCCACAGACCTGGTTTGTCAGATTAGCTATTAGCCTTTAGCTCCTAACGCAGTGCTTTCTTCTTTATCCCATTAACTATATGGACAAAAGTATTGGGACACCTGCTCATTTATTGTTTCTTAAGAGTTGATCCTGTTTTTGCTGCAGTAACTGTCTCTACTGTCCAGAGAAGAAGACTTTCTACTAGATTTTGGAGGAGGAGCATTGCTATAAGTATTTGATTGCATTCAGCAGCAGGAGCATCGTTAGTGAGATCAGGATGTTGAATCATCACTATCCCACCTCATCACCCCAACAAAGTGCTGGATGGAGCTCCTCCACCATCATTCCAGAGAACACAGCTCTTCCACTGCTCCACAGCTCCTCAATGCTGGGGGGCTTTATACCCCTCTAGCCCACCCCTGGCATTATTAGGCAGCATGGAGCCAATAGGGTCATGATGTTGATCTGCTCCAGAGTGTCCTATTGTATTGGCAGTACTTCTTCTCTACAGGGACTAGACAAGCTGTGTGTGTGCATTTGCACATCTGCGTCAGCAAAAGGTATCTAAAAGTATCTGAAGGAATTCATTAGAAAGAGTGTCCACAAACTTTTGGACATACGGTGTATCTAGCTTTTGTTTGAGTGTATGACAGATATTGAGTCGAATAAATGGGCGGTGTTCGAAACTGCAGCCTCTTTTCACTGATCATCAGTGTTTGGATCTTTAGGTTAGGCTAAGGTTAGATCAGGCGCAAGTGCTGCATTCAGCCTCCAAACATGGTGGAGGTAGTTTCATACACTCATACTCATAGGTCGGCATTTCCCAGTGCGGCGTTCCTACAAGCAGAAGTCCGCAAAATCCCAAATAAACAGCAGCTTACCCATTTTCTTCTGCTTTCTGGAACTTCAAAGCTGCACCATGGTTCTCTAACATGCAACCCGTGCGTGTCGTCCTGGCGGCCTGCAAGACAAGCACAGCTGTAGAACCAGATCTCACGTAAAATGTGTGTGTGTGTGTGTGTGTCTGTCTACACCTTACCCCAAACTGCTCTGAAGCCCCTCTCCAGCTCGAAGGATGGTCACTGCAGACCCGTAGTCATGGCAACCGCCTTGTTGATGCTCGTCGTTTGTGATAAACCCCTCTCGAGGCTGCCAGCCCATGGCCTAATTACCCATAAATAAACCTCAGCAGCCCGGGCTCGGCCTGTGCCCCTCTCCAGATCCCCTCCACGGCACAGCTGCTGAGCTGCTGAGCTGCAACTTCTGGCACTGATTTATTTGGTAGAATCTTAATTTAATACAAACATTCATCAATAAATCAGCAATAAATCATCAGTAAATCAGAGTATCAGTATCAGTGCTACACTCCACAAACTAGCTTCTGAGGTCACATCCAGCTTCAAGATCTGGACCTTTAGCCAGAAGCTGCTGAAGAACTGGTCTGTCAGCCTGTGGCACTGATGCCTGCCAGGTGGAGTAGTGCTGGTCTATCTCTTAGCTGATCTCCAGCTTGCAGACATGTTCATGTGAGCCAGAAGAAAATCACAGTAGCTTAACTGTGATTAAATAACTTAAATAGTAGTGATTACTCGGGATAATTAGCTAAATGTAAGTGATCTGAATAAACTAATCAGGCACCACTAGCCAGCTTCTGAGTGGTCCACAAAGCCCCTCTCCACAGCTCAGTATTTCAACTTTGTCTAGAAGTAAGTATATATTATATATTATATATATATAATTTTTTTTTAGCATGTTATTGTTTTATTACCTCGTTTTAAGACATCCCTCAGTGTTCCTGAGCCTTTTCTCCCCATTAAAAGTCTCTACAGCTCGACTAAGAAGTCTTCGCTACGTGGCAGAAACTCCAAAAACTGTTAGTTTCGTTTCCCACCTCTATTCAGACAGGCCACGCCCTCTCATTGGGATGGTCTGCAGAGGACTGGCCAGTTCTAGCAGCGGAGGGCGGGGCTTGTCAGAATACGGGTGGGGAAAATCGCGTTAGCTCTTCTTAGAGAGCGAATTAACCAGATAATAGAAAGTAATAATAAACTAATAAAAATAATTAACAAGTGATTTAGATACTGTGGTTCGCTGCCAAAATGTATTAAAAACTGCAGCTATATTTATATATCTCGACGTTTTAATTACGTTTTTTAGAGACATTTTCCACATAAATGTATTTTAAGCTATTATATACATTATATACTTTTTAGGTCGTTTTGTGGTTTGTTTGTTTTGTTTATTTGGATACATAAATACATTATTGAACAAACTGAACATATTTTAGTATGAAAAATTACTTCGTGCAAGTTTGTGAGGTGTCTTTTATTTTGAAAAGCAGCCTTAATTTGGGGCGTTTCACTCCCTCAAATATTAAACAGTACGGATTTCGATAGAAGGTTAATATATAGAGAGTTAAAATAATTCCCTCAATTTAATAAAATGATCTCTTAATAAAAAAATAATTTCTCAATTTAATAAATACTTAAACATATTAAAACATTATTAAACATTTCCCTCGATGTTATAAATCATTTACTCAATTTAATAAATGTCGTCTGTTTAAGTATAGCCTCCCCTCTGAAGTGAGGGAACAATTTATTAATTTTGAAGATTGATTTATTACATTGAAATATAATTTTATCTTTAATTTTATCTTTAATTTTAATCTAATACTACTACTACTACTTTATGGGCTCGGTAGGACATAACGAGTAATCATCATAAAAACTAATCCAGAAATAGATGCGACGAAACAGGACTTTTATTTTGACACTAGCAGCGGCTGATACCGGTCCTCGCTGGAGCTGAAGCGAGCATGGCGAGCATGGAGGCGGCCGGTGGGAGCCCTGCAGCGCTGCCGTGTTTACACTCAGCGCGGATCATCAAGCAGGGCGCAGAGGCCCGGGTGTACCGCAGCAGGTTTTTAGGAAGGTCCACCATCATTAAGGAGAGGTTCCCGAAGCGGTACCGACACCCGACCCTGGACGAGAAGCTGACACGGCGCAGAACCGCACAGGAGGTCCGGTCCATCCTGCGCTGCAGGAAAGCGGGTCAGTACCGACCAGTACGGGCTCACTTACTTAGCCACGTGTTCAGTCACGTGTTCAGTGGGGTCTCTAGACAGCGGTTCAGTAGGTCAGGCGGTCAGTGCAGAATGTCCAGGCTGGTTGGAGCTGTCCGATGAGCAGACCATGGCATGGCACAGAGCTAGAAGACCCGGTCAGGTTGCACTACTGTCAGCCAAGACCAGAAAGCTGAGGCTGCAGTGGCTCAGCAGAGGCTCTCCAACACTGGACAGCTGAAGGCTGGAGACAGGTAGCCTGGCCTGAGGATCATTATATAGATGGTAGAGTCCAAATTTGGCACCAATGGCACACCAATTAGACTCCTTGAGGATTGGTGCTGACCATGTGCATCCCTTCATGACCACAGTTCACCAGCTGCTTCCAGCACGGTGATGCACCCTGTCCCGAAGCAGGCGTCTCTCAGACGTCTCCAAGGCTGGGTAAAGTGAATATTCGCTGATGAATGAATACCCTGCCTCTTCTGTGCTGTCTCCTTCTCTGCAGGTATCAACACTCCAGTCGTTTTCTTTGTTGACTACACCACCAACTGCATTTTCCTGGAGGAGATCACCAACTCCATCACCGTGAGGGAGCACGTTGCATCGGCTCAAGCGTCGGGGCAAAGCGTAGAGTCGCTCCATAGCCTCGCTGACCGGATCGGACAGATCCTGGCGAAGATGCATGATGAAGACGTGGTCCACGGAGACCTGACCACCTCCAACATGCTGCTGGTGAACGAAGATGACGGAAAACAAGGCAAGCTGGTCCTAATCGACTTCGGCTTGAGCTACATCTCTGCCCTGCCTGAGGACAAGGGAGTGGACATGTACGTCCTGGAGAAGGCTTTCCTCAGCACTCACCCGAATACCGAGGTTCTGTTCGAGAGACTTCTGAAGAGCTACACCGCTGCCTCCAAGAAGGCTCCAGCTGTCATTAAAAAACTGGACGAAGTCAGACTTAGAGGGCGTAAGAGATCGATGGTTGGATAAGATCTGTAATAAAGCAGATTTGAGTTCAATTAGCGCTAACGATGTTACGATACCAAACCTTGCTGTACTGGTTTCTACTGGTCTGATATTTCTTCTTTTAAAAATGACTTAAAATAAGCTGTTTTTTATTGAGATGAACATCTGAGAGTAGGAGGATATCATACTTCAACTACTCAACCACTCTGCTGCCACTTTACCAGAGTGTGAGAATAGACTTGTTACAGGATTAGATTGGATTAATCCCATTTTCCCAGCCAGAAGGTTCTCCTGATATTGGCTCTCATACCCATCCATACTGATGTGCCTTTCTAGTTAGCACCAATATCACCTCTAGGTTGCTCACATGACTTTTTTTCTTTATGTAAATAAAAGTTTTTTAAAGGTTGGTTGTAGATGTTGTGTTTTAAACAGTGCAGGTTGTGGGGATGGTCTACACAACAATCAATCAATAAATCAAATCTAACTCAATTAAAGAGCTGAAACTGTACTATAATTAAAGTATGGTACTGTACCCCAATCTAACTCAATTAAAGAGCTGAAACTGTACTGTAGTGAAAGTATGGTACCGTATCTCAATCTAACTCAATTAAAGAGCTGAAACTGTACTATAGTGAAAGTATGGTACTGTATCCCAATCTAACTCAATTAAAGAGCTGAAACTGTACTATAGTGAAAGTATGGTACTGTGTCCTAATCTAACTCAATTAAAGAGCTGAAACTGTACTATAGTGAAAGTATGGTGCTGTATCTCGATCTAACTCAATTAAAGAGCTGAAACTGTACTATAGTGAAAGTATGGTACCGTATCCCAATCTAACTCAATTAAAGAGCTGAAACTGTACTATAGTGAAAGTGTGGTACCGTATCCCAATCTAACTCAATTAAAGAGCTGAAACTGTACTATAGTGAAAGTATGGTACCGTATCTCAATCTAACTCAATTAAAGAGCTGAAACTGTACTATAGTGAAAGTATGGTACCGTATCCCAATCTAACTCAATTAAAGAGCTGAAACTGTACTGTAGTGAAAGTATGGTACCGTATCTCAATCTAACTCAATTAAAGAGCTGAAACTGTACTATAGTGAAAGTATGGTACTGTATCCTGATCTAACTCAATTAAAGAGCTGAAACTGTACTATAGTGAAAGTATGGTACCGTATCCCAATCTAACTCAATTAAAGAGCTGAAACTGTACTATAGTGAAAGTATGGTACCGTATCCCAATCTAACTCAATTAAAGAGCTGAAGCTGTACTATAGTGAAAGTATGGTACCGTATCTCAATCTAACTCAATTAAAGAGCTGAAACTGTACTATAGTGAAAGTATGGTACCGTATCCCAATCTAACTCAATTAAAGAGCTGAAACTGTACTGTAGTGAAAGTATGGTACCGTATCCCAATCTAACTCAATTAAAGAGCTGAAACTGTACTATAGTGAAAGTATGGTACCGTATCTCAATCTAACCCAATTAAAAGAGCTGAAACTGTACTATAGTGAAAGTATGGTACCGTATCCCAATCTAACTCAATTAAAGAGCTGAAACTGTACTATAGTGAAAGTATGGTACCGTATCTCAATCTAACCCAATTAAAAGAGCTGAAACTGTACTATAGTGAAAGTATGGTACTGTGTCCCAATCTAACTCAATTAAAGAGCTGAAACTGTACTATAGTGAAAGTATGGTACTGTATCCCAATCTAACAGAGCAGAAACTGTTGTATAGTATAATATATGATATAAGAGTATTATGATATTTAAACAGTTCAGATTGTTGTCGTTTCTAAGGGTTAACTATTTTCCACCCCTGCAAATCATTAACGAATATGAGAAGGGAAGTTCTCAGGAGCAGAGTGACGTCATCTGATTTACAGCCAGGTTCAAAGCTAAGCTGGCGAGACTGAAGGACAGCAGTGAAGAATGAAGTTTGACCCCGGAGGAACCGCCGAGAGCTCCTACTGTTCTCCTGAGACTGCTCAGCATGGCAGGAGCCAGATGGACAGTTCAGCGGCTGTGTGCTTTCACACTCTTACTTCATTACAGCTTCATACTCTTCATCTGCATCCATCCTGCAGGTAAGAGGACTCTTCTACTCGTTGGCTTTACACTGAAACAGCGTCCAGCATTAATAACTCACTGCCAAAAGGTCAAAAGGTCAACTTTGAGCAGAGAAACTAAGTAAATATAGGACAATAAATAATAGAATTGATAATTCATTTTAGAAGTGTTTGAGCATGATTAGTGGTTAAAACTCCGGACTATTGAGGGCAGGACTGTGGGTTCGATACTCGGTCTCAGAAAGCTGACACTGTTGGGCTTACTACTGTTCTACAACTTCCCTCATAGGCGGGGTAAACTGTAAAAGACTGAGGAGGGCACGGTCACTAAACAGTGGTGAAAATAAACGAACTCTTATAATTCAGTTCAGTTCTATACTGTTTGTAGCAGACCAGCTTTCCCACCTAAACACATCAAAATATCCATGCCCAAATACTTATGACCAGTGAAAAGAGGCTGCTGTGTAAAACACTGTCCATTTATTTTAGACCAAAAAGTAGAACAGCAGATCCCAGCCCAATCAAACCCAACTAGATTCTGTTACCATCACATCTACAGTACACTCCTGACTGACCCACCATCACATCTACAGTACACTCCTGACTGACCCACCATCACATCTACAGTACACCCCTGACTGACCCACCATCACATCTACAGCACACTCCTGACTGTCCCACCATCACATCTACAGTACACCCCTGACTGACCCACCATCACATCTACAGCACACTCCTGACCCACAATCACATCTACAGTACACTCCTGACCACCATCACATCTACAGTACACTCCTGACTGACCCACCATCACATCTACAGTACACCCCTGACCCACCATCACATCTACAGTACACTCCTGACTGACCCACCATCACATCTACAGTACACTCCTGACCCACCATCACATCTACAGTACACTCCTGACTGACCCACCATCACATCTACAGTACACCCCTGACCCACCATCACATCTACAGCACACTCTTGACTGACCCACCATCACATCTACAGTACACCCCTGACCCACCATCACATCTACAGTACACTCCTGACCCACCATCACATCTACAGTACACTCCTGACTGACCCACCATCACATCTACAGTACACTCCTGACCACCATCACATCTACAGTACACTCCTGACCCACCATCATATCTACAGAACACTCATGACCAACCATCACATCTACAGTACACTCCTGACCCTCCATCACATCTACAGTACACTCCTGACTGACCCACCATCACATCTACAGTACACTCCTGACCGACCATCACATCTACAGAACACTCCTGACTGACCCACCATCACATCTACAGTACACTCCTGACCCACCATCACATCTACAGTACACTCCTGACTGACCCACCATCACATCTACAGTACACTCCTGACCCACCATCACATCTACAGTACACTCCTGACCCACCATCACATCTACAGTACACTCCTGACTGACCCACCATCACATCTACAGTACACCCCTGACTGACCCACCATCACATCTACAGTACACCCCTGACTGACCCACCATCACATCTACAGCACACTCCTGACCCACAATCACATCTACAGTACACTCCTGACCACCATCACATCTACAGTACACTCCTGACTGACCCACCATCACATCTACAGTACACCCCTGACCCACCATCACATCTACAGTACACTCCTGACTGACCCACCATCACATCTACAGTACACTCCTGACCCACCATCACATCTACAGTACACTCCTGACTGACCCACCATCACATCTACAGTACACCCCTGACCCACCATCACATCTACAGCACACTCTTGACTGACCCACCATCACATCTACAGTACACCCCTGACCCACCATCACATCTACAGTACACTCCTGACCCACCATCACATCTACAGTACACTCCTGACTGACCCACCATCACATCTACAGTACACTCCTGACCACCATCACATCTACAGTACACTCCTGACCCACCATCATATCTACAGAACACTCATGACCAACCATCACATCTACAGTACACTCCTGACCCTCCATCACATCTACAGTACACTCCTGACTGACCCACCATCACATCTACAGTACACTCCTGACCCACCATCACATCTACAGTACACTCCTGACCCACCATCACATCTACAGTACACTCCTGACCCACCATCACATCTACCCTTCTGATACATTTGTGTCCAAAACAGCAGCTGGAAGGTCTGTTTACTCTGGGGGTCTTAGTTACAGTAGCAGTGTGTGAAACTACCTCCACCATGTTTGGAAGCTGTACTTTAGCCTGGATAGCTCTCACTGTGAGCTGAAGCTGATCTGCCTCTGAACGGCGCTCTATTACGCCACCAAGAGGAGTTTCAAATAAAACAGGAGTGAATTCTGGGACTTCCACACCCGCTGTTATGGTAGAGAAACAGGAGTACGGTCTTCAGGGGGCTCTGGAGAAGAATCTGAGTGTGGTTTGCTGTTCTGGCTGTAACCACATGGGTTTCTTCATTCCCAGGAGCCGCCCTGCACAGCTCTGTAGAAACCCAGCACAGCTTAGTTGGCCCCCCAGTGACTCTGGGCTGCAGTTACACTCTTCCCAGTGCGAATGTAGAAAACATCGACGTGTGGTGGAAAGTCTCCAAGAATGGGATCACCGAGACGTTGTTTGCCAGTCAGAACGACGTCATTACCAAACACACCAAAGGATTTGAGGTAGACGAGGCCTGGCTGCTGAAGGGAAACGCATCTCTACAGCTAGTCAACACGACCATCAGCGATGAGGGGGTTTACTCATGTGGAGTCATCATACAGCCTGACCAGTACGACCGCACCGTCCACCTCAAACTGTCAGGTGAGGTCCTGCTTGAACGTCTACAGTCCTAGAAGGCCTTAAAAAGCCAGGATTCCAGACTACGCAATTTAGGGACAGCTTAAGCTTGCAGAGTTACATCAGGGTTTGTTCTAGATAATGAACAGTGTACTACTGCTAATACTAATACTAATAATACTGTATTATATAATAATAAATACAAGACAAATCTGCAATATATGCCCTTTAATATTCATGATTTGTATAAGTGGCACTACAGCAGTCTTGGTTGAATCAGCCACGCCCTCCTCCGTCCTCACCGTTCGTCTCCTGCTCTTGTCCGGTGCAGCTCGGCCTCTGGTTGCCCTGCCTGATCTCCTCACAGTAATAAGAGGGGAGGAGAAAACCCTGCGGTGTGACATCACACACTTCTACCCCGAGCAGCTGAAAGTGACCTGGAAGACTCGAGGAGGCACAGAGTCGGCCTCGTGGGACGTGTGCACGGGGATTCCGGTTCCCAACGGTGACGGGACATTTAACGTGAGCAGCCGCATCACTGTGACAGGAGAGCGACTACAGGGGGACACGGCTGTGTACGAGTGTCAGATCGAGCACAGGTCTTTCCCCGAGGCGTATCGCAAAAATACCACAGTGAGAGTTCAAGGTGAGGGTTCCTTAATCTCCTTCAGCTGCTTTTCCTTTGACCTGTCCCGTCCACTTTAACCCTTTAACCCCTAAAAATGACCCTCCACCATGTTTAACAGTAGAGAAGAATCCCCTAATTGAGCTTTTCTTAGAGTGACCCCTACATTAGAGCAAGTCAGAAATCCCATTTGTAAACATCCATGAAGCTGTACACCACCAGGGTACATAGACAATATGGCCAAATGTTTGTGGACACCCCTTCTAATGAATGCATTCTGCTACTTTAAGTTGCACTGTTCTCTCTGGAATGATGGTGGTGGAGCTCCATCCAGTACTTTTGGGATGAGTTGGGGAGATGGGAATGATGAGGTGGGGTGGTGATCATCACGGCAACATCCTGACCTCACTAATTGAATCCTAGTAGAAAGTCTTCTTCTCTGGACAGTAAAAAAAAGACATTACTCCAGCAAAAGCAGGATCAACTCTTTTAATAGCCTTGAATCAATGAATGAGCAGGTGTCCCAATACTTTTGTCAATATATTGTAGATCATCTCTGGGGTCATTTCAGACGATTAGGACAGAGGAAGTGTACAGAATGTTAAGAATACTACAGGGTGACCGGGTGCAGGTGTTTTCCATTGGTTATTTTGGGGTAATGTGGGAATATAGGTCATTTTCAGTTCCGATAACAGTACACACCCCGGCCTACCGAACAAGGCCTGGGCAAACGATCCAGGATATAATAGAGAATAGACTTATAGATTACTTATTAAAGATCTCGGGGCTGTAATAGTTACTTATAGCTTATTTAGATGATTCAAAAAAATAGAAATTTATAAAAGAATCCAGATTCTGAGTGTTTAGGTTGGGAGGTGCACCTCCACCTCCTATACCTCCTTCCAAGGGTCAATGAAAGACTGTAGGGGGCTCAGTTCTCCATTTCCATTCACCCCAGCCCCAGTTTAACACTCATTTACACTATTTTCTGATTCTACATTGGCATTATTGATAACCCTATACTGTAATAGAGAGTTATTTGGCTTTAGCTTTAGCTATGTGCTAACTGTCTTCTGCCCTTTCAGGTCCAGCGCAGCCCTATAACACTGCGGCCCTAATAGCTGGAACAGTTATAGCCAGTGTTTTCCTCACGGTTTTGACCACCGGAGGAGCAGTGGTCCTTTACAGGCATTTTCAAACAGGTAGGGGTCTCTGTTAAGGGTCCGTTTTGCCTGATCTGCAGCTCATGGTCTCAGTGAGTAGCATGGAGCTCCTCAGATAAGCACAAATCAGGGAAAGCAGAGAGGACGTAGCTGTGGTCAGGACCTGCCGTCCACTTCCTGGTCATCACTTCTGCTTTGCTATTTCGGCTGGGTTTCTGTTCCCCTTCATACAAACGCCGAACGCTCAGGCTCAGGAAGATCTGACACATGTCCGTTTCTAATTTCTATATTGCTGCTGTCCAATGAAAAACACGTATCTCCATTTTCGTTTTTAGTTTTCTCCATGGTTTGAGTGTAAATACTTCTGAATGAATGGACCAATAGAAATGCTCGAAATTACTTGGAATAAACTTGTATTTTACATTGACTTCCTTTCAGAGTTCAAAGCATTTTTGCCTTCTACTATAAAGTCATCATTTTGGAGATACATGGTTTTAATTGCAGCGACAATATATTTACCAAGACAATGTATTTTACTATACAGCTAGCATGTTAGCTTGTGGCTAGTATATGCATTTCACTCAGCTATACAGCTAGCATGTTAGCTTGTGGCTAGTATGCATTTAGTTCAGCTATAAGTCCCGCCTTTCAACAAAAAAGAGCCAATCAGCTTGCTGGTTACGCTGCGAGAGGTGGGGGGTTGATGATATTGAGGTGCTAGTTGAGACAATCACCATGAGCACACATGCCCTGAGCGGTGGGCAGCCATTGCTGCGGCACCCGGGGAGCAGAGAAGGTGAAGGGCCTTGCTCAGGGGCCCAACAGTGGCACGTTGCCGAGCCCGGGTATCGAACCCACAACCTTGTCATCAATAGCCCGGAGCTCTGCCCCACCGCTGCCCCATGCCCCAGTCTTGTGTGACTGATTGGCTGCGATGCAAGGATGGCCACCAAGCAAACAGCCTAGCCTTTAAGGACCTTGGTTTTTAGCTAGCCCGCTGGCTGGAGTGTGATCATGTGGTTAGAGGTGTTAGATCAAGACACTCCACTTTTCTACTTTTCTAAAAATGGCTGTTAAACGCTTTAATAAACCCCGAGCAGGAACACTGACACACAGCCGTCTGTCCTTTTCAGTGCCTCATTCTGTCTCTGAAATAATCCAACCCGACATTATCTACGCCAACACGCCGACCAGACTCAGCTGCGTTATCAAAGGAGTCCGACCCAAACACCTCCGAGTCCAGTGGTACAGAAGGCCAGCAGGGAACATGAGAAGCTGTGAGGAAGAGGAAGCCCTGTCCAGCACCTCTGAGAACGACTCTTTAACCGGGCTGGAAAACCTGCACGGTGAAATGCAGCTACAGTCAGACGGGAGGGTCCACACTTCTACTGTTACGCTTACACTGACCATAGACGACGACAACCGGGGGTACTGCTGTGTAGTTCACTGTCGCGGAGAGAAAATAACAAGGGAGGCGGCGGTCAGCGTCAAAGGTCTGTACCTGATTCTGTAAAACACCTTAATTAGCTTGAATGAATCAGTATTTACAGTAACATCAATCAAATAATTCAATTATAATGTATTCATGTATAAGTAATTACACACAAGTGGCTGCAGATAATGGTATTAAATTATTCTAAACTACAGAAATAAATAATAACAATAACAATAATAGTATGTTATTATTTTTGTTTAAAATATATTATATTTCAAAACTGAATAACTTCTTCCCAGATAATCTTGACATATTGAACCAAGCCTGTAATAATATCTGTAGTTTTAGTTTAGAATACATAATTCCATCATTTTATCATCATTGTAAGAGATTCTTAACTTTTAAGGCAACATAACTTCAGTACCAATCTCCCTACAGTCAAACCGGGCCTCCTACAAATATCAAGCCAGCCTCAAATACCCCAGCTGGGTCAGCCTCTGGTTCTGTGCTGTCGGGCTGAGAAGTTTTACCCTGGTGATATTCGTCTGGAGTGGCACGGGCAGGGCAAAGAGCTGGGACAGTCTGCCACCCAGTTCGGGCCGTTCTCAGACCACGAGAAACTCTACAGCCTGTGGAGTAAGACTGAGCTAACCGTGGCTAATGTGGATATCGGAACCGTCTGCACCTGCAGAGTCTACCACAGCAGCTTCCCAGCACCGTTCTATAAGGACGTCAAGTACCACATCAGCACGGACGGTAAGGCGTAAAAAATTGTTAATTGAATTGAAATCAAGAATTGAATCGATCCATTTTTGAAAGATGTATGTTTAGCGTCTTTACAATGAGAAACAAAAAGAGAAATATGAACTCAAGGTGAAGTAAATGGAAAAAAGGAAAAATCAAATTCTGAATATTTTAAAACATATTACAATTAATGCTCTATTTTTAAATTCTGCTCAAATACTGTGGTTCAGGTCGACCCCCAAACATGGCCTGTTTTCAATTATATAAAAATAATTGTATAACATGAAATGCTAAAAAGACGTTTTAATAACAGTAATATTCAGAATGTCTCATATTAGAAAAGTGATGTCATTTAAATACAATATATATGTAATTACTAATATTACTATATATTACTTATATTATTAGTAATTTAATTACTTGCTGTAACAGAAATACTTAAAATATTGAATTAAACATTTGAGATGCTTTTTGGTGTCTAGCTTGTTATTGTCATTACAAGAAACAAACAGAGAAATATGAACTCAAGGTGAAGTAAATGTTAGCTAGCTGGCGCAAACAGGAAAGAGGAGTGAAAAAAATGGACAAATCTATTTCTGAATTTTAAAACATATTACAATTAATGCTCTATTTTAAAATTCTGCTCAAATACTGTCGTTCAGGTCGACCCCCGAACATGACCTGTTTTCAATTCTAAAAAAATATTTATATTAAAAAATATATAAAAATCATATATATATGTATAACATGAAATGGTAAAAAGACGTTTTAATAACAGTAATATTCAGAATGTCTCATATTAGAAAAGTGATGTAATTTAAATAATATATATATATAGACAATTAGTAATATTACTATATATTATCTATTTATATTATTAGTAATTTAATTACGTTTTGCTGAAACAGAAATACTTAAAATATTAAATTAAACATTTGAGATGCTTTTTGGTGTCTAGCTTAAGATATATGTATTATATATATTTTGTTATTGTCATTACAAGAAACAAACAGAGAAATATGAACTCAAGGTGAAGTAAATGTTAGCTAGCTGGCGCAAACAGGAAAGAGGAGTGCAAAAAAAAGGAAAAATCAATTTCTGAATATTTTAAAACATATTACAATTAATGCTCTATTTTTAAATTCTGCTCAAATACTGTCGTTCAGGTCGACCCCCGAACGTGGCCTTCATCCAGTGTGACCCTCCACAGCCTCAGCTAGGAACAGAATGTACGCTGAACCTGTGTGTGAAGGATTTCTGCCCGGATCCCGTCACAGTAACCTGGTTTAAGGATGGAGAAAAGATCTCTGACGGCGTCTTCGATTCTCCTGCTAGCCTTAACCTCAACGGCCTTTACTCCATGTGGACCTTCCTCAAACTGACCCCCTCCAAACAGGACCTCAGCTCGGTGTTCAGATGCGTGGTGGAGCACAGCGCTCAGATGGAGGCAGAGGAAAGACAGTTCTCTATGATGAAGGAGTGAGATGTTTCTGAAAACCCTCAAACCCTCAAACTCTCAAAAAACCCATGTTCTGGTTCTTCACTCAGGTGATCAGGTAATGCTGATGGTCCTCCAGCACCTGGTCCGATTTACAGAAGTGACCAACTGAACATCAGAATGTAACAAACCGTATTTTTAATGATTTCGTTTTTGTTAATAAAAGTCGTTGACAGCGTCGCGGCCTCACAGTCGTCTGTAGGTCAGTGTGTGTGAGGGATGTTCAGCACTGTGCAAAAGTCAGGGCACCCATTATTATTATTATCATTTCATTTCCAGTCCAAACAGACAGTAAAAACGTAAGCTACTCATTTATAGAAACCTCAACAGCTAAGTCTGATCTCACAGTGCTGAGTCATCCTCTCACAGGGGAAGGATGGACATAAACACCTGTAGATGATCAGGGGTCATGTATTGTCTCCTCCCTCTCAGAAAGGGAAGCTTTCAGATGGTCTATCAGATGAGGGATGCTTCGGAGGCCGGGTGGATTCTCTTCTCAGAAATATCTCAGAGAGATGAAGAACTTGAACGTAATGGTTCAGGTTTTGGCTGGAAATGAAATAAATGACTTTGGACTCTTTTTTTTGCCAGATATTAAAGTGACTTGAGGTACAAACAAGCATCTGTTGAAACACTGAGGCATTTAAGAGTTCAGTGGATGGATGGAGAGATGATTGCAGTGAAGGTCAGCAGCAGAAGGCCGATCACTTCCTACTGGCACTGCCAGAAGTTCATATTACAAGTAGTGTGACTTAATGATGCAGGTGCAGGTGGGCTGCTGGTCCCACCTGAAGAACTTCACTCTGAAGCTTGAACAAAAGTGTCAGAATTTTAAAATCGATACATTTTTGGCAGCAAAAAATAAATAAATACAGAGTAAAACCACTTTCCACTGTGACATAAAAGGCTTTGGTGTGGATATTAGCTATTCACACACGGGCTTATGCAAAAGTTTGGGCACCTCTGGTCAAAATGACGTGATTTTCTAAATGGGAATAATTAATCCTCTACAGAGACACTCCTGCACATTCTAAAGCCGATTAGCTTATTAAAGCTAATATATGTTGCAATATATTATATATAATATAGAAATAAAAAATACACATTAAATTGGATGTCTGCAAAAGTAATGGCACATTAAGTGTGATCTAACCGTTAAATTCAGTAAATGAAAAGAAATAAAAATAAAATTTGTTGTGTAGAGAATTTGGTCACTTATTTTTACTTAGAAAACCAGCACGGTGCTCAAATGTTTGCCTGCCCGACTTGTTTGAGCTCATGAAGAAAAATACAAATAAAATAAAAAATGCGTCCAGAGGCGGAGCTGATTTGCAACTACACTACTGTTCAAAAGTTTCAATCAGTGTGAATCAGTGTTTTCAATTATATAAAAATAATTATATAAAAAAATATATAAAATCATATATTTGTATAACTGTACAAGTTCACAAGTTTCAAACAATAATAATAGTATAGAACTGTAGAAACAGTAATATTTAAAATTTGAAAGGTGATGTCATTTAAATACTATATATATATATATATATATATATATATATATATATATAGGTAATTAGTAATATTACTATATATTATTTATTTATATTATTAGTGATGTAATTACTTTTTGCTGTAACAGAAATATTTAAAATATTGAATTCAACATTTGAGATGCTTTTTGGTGTCTAGCTTAAGATATATGTATTATATATATTGTTATTGTCATTACAATGAGAAACAAAACGAAAAATATGAACTCAAGGTGAAGTAAATGTTAGCTAGCTGGCGCAAACAGGAAAGAGGAGTGCAAAAAAAATGGACAAATCTATTTCTGAATATTTTAAAACATATTACAATTAATGCTCAATTTCAGGTTGACCCCCAAACGTGGCCTGTTTTCAATTATATAAAAAATAATTAAAATATTATTAAAAATATAATAAAAATATAAAAATCATATATGTGTATAACATGATACCAGAACTGTACAAGTTCACAAGTTTCAAATAATAATAATTTTATAAAACTATAAAATATATTATTGTTTTATATTATTAGTGATTTAATCACTTTTTGCTGTAACAGAAATACTTAAAATATTGAATTAAACATTTGAGATGCTTTTTGGTGTCTAGCTTAAGATTATTATATATATTTTGTTATTATAGTCACAATCCATTAAAATGAGGGATTCCAAACTTTTGAACAGCAGTGCAGCGCTACAAATATACTCCTCAGAATCAAAGTGCTACAGAAGTGTGGTTCAGTAGAGACACTACGGGTTCTGCTGTCGGCAGCTGAAGGCAGTGTTGAGCTATGTGCTCTATGTTCTAAGGTCAGCTCTGCACTCCTGAAAATAAAGGTTCTTTCATAAAAGCCTAAACCCAGTTCAGGACCTTTAAAATCAGGACGGTACACCCACGTAACCGCTGTGAAGGCTGCGGAGATGAATGTTGAAGGTTACAGAGGAAGCTCCTACGTGAAGTCTCTGTTTGTGAGTATCATTGGAGCGATCAGTGACCAGATGTACAGCGAGAGGCAGACCCAGCTGGACGAGATTTTGACCCAGACTGCTGGCCACTTGCTGGACATGGTGCTGTAGTCGGCATCAGGGCTGTATGGAGAAATACCACAATTACTACAATAAGACCAATAAATTCAGCAGATCAAACACACAGACAGAGTATTATATATATACTATGTGTCCAAATATTTGTGGACACCCCTTCTAGCAACTGCTAGTCCCTGTAGAGAAGAAGTACTGCCAGTAGAATAGGACTCTCTGGAGCAGATCAACATCATTACCCTATTGGCACCATGCTGCCTAATAATGCCAGGCGTGGACTAGTAGAGGGGTGTAAAGCCCCCCAGCATTGAGGAGCTGTGGAGCAGTGGAGGAACTGTGTTCTCTGGAATGATGGTGGTGGAGCTCCATCCAGAACTTTTGGGACGAGTTGGGGAGTCTGGGATAATAAGGTGGAATGGTGATCATCCATCCAACATCCTGACCTCACTAACGCTCTTGTGGCTGAATGCAATCAAATCCTCACAGCAATGCTCCTCCCAAATCTAGTAGAAATCTTCCCTTTTAGCAGCATAAACTCTTTTTAATAGCCTTGATTTCAGAAGAAACAGTGAATGAGCAGGTGTCCCAATACTTTTGTCAATATAATGGATCTATTCTAGTGTGATCTGGATCACAGGAACTGAAACTGAGGAAAGCACTCAGTAGGAGTGAGGTCACTAGTTGCTCACCTGTACCAGTTCGTGAGCGTCATCATGATGTACAGCGACGCGAGGAAGAGCATGAAGTGGAAGAAGGAGTAGCTGTACTGGACAATCTCCCTCTCGTTGTCTTCCACACGCCTCGGTCCAGAGCCGTCCTTCACCTCGCAGGGGCTTCCTGGGGAACTGTCCTCGATGATGACAGTGTCTTTAGACGCCAGAGTTAACTTATTCACTTGACTGGTGCTGGACGAGCGGATGCTGCCCGAGAGGAAAAGGACACAACATGTGACCAATCCAAGCTTTACTAAATGCTGAACATGTCTTCCTCATAAAATCTACATATTCATTTCTAATGATGCTTATTTAGCATGCATGTATATGCTAACACTCCTAGGACAGATCAGCTGGAGTCGAATCTTAGCTTTTAACTTTAACGTTAATGTTAATTTTTCTCAGCTAAACCTTTTTCCGCAGGCCCCCTAGTGGTCATTCTGCCAGCAATATTTTTTTCTCTCGGTCCAGACCTGCCAAGCTGACGAGAACGACATAGTGTATTCCACTAAAATAGAGTAGATCAACACTTCTCTAGAATTCAGAATTTTTACTGCTCTATAAAGATAAATGTCTTGTTCGATGCGCTGTGTTTTTTATTCCTAATATGGGCCTTATAATCCAGCTCTGACCAATCAGAGCAGCCCTTCTGCCTGTTTCTGTAAATTTAGTAAATATAAGTTTAGCAGTTATAAGTTAAAGGACACAAGCAATTAAAGCAGTGAGCCCTGATATTGTTTGCTGAGCGCCCCCAACTGTTTGGGGAGTGTACTTCACTTTTACTCCACTGCAGTAAATACAAAAAGTGGTGGACAGCTGTACACGTGCATTTCTGGACAGTGTGAGAGCTGCAGAAGCTTGATCTGAAGGTGGAGCAGCATGTGGGCTGAGGTGGTAGAGTAACACTACAGGGTTTTACACTAATATGACTCTATGGGTTCTGCAGCGTTACACAGCAGTTCTGGAGAGAGGTTCTCCTCCTGCAGCTCCACCACCAAACCTCCATAGTGCAGTAGCAGCACAGTGGGAACGACATCCCTGTTCCAGTCAGTGGAGCATCAGCTGAAGCTTCTGAAGCTGCGAATTTCAGGAAAAACATTCTCCAAACTGAAGCTGCTTCATACCTGGAGTACAAAATGCAGAGGACAAATATGCCCAGCCCGACGATGCTCTGCGCATCCCACCACTGCAGGTACGGCAACGAGGGTTCAGGTTCCTCTACTTCAACAATGATCACATACGTCTGATTGTCCATCTCCGCCGGGGCGAGCGTGGGTTCGGCGATCTGCTGGAAGATGCTCAGCAGGCCGGGGTTGCATGTGCGGTCTGGGTGGGGAGTACAAGAACTTCTTCAACTACACACACAGGACCAGAACCGGCCTCCTCACCTCACGTTAGCTTACCTGGTTCGTTTGTCATGGCTGACCAGGTGAGGTACATGGTGTACAAAGTAATGACGGACGACTGCAGAAGCCCGGATCTGGGTTGAGAATCCTGCAAATCAGCATAACACACACTGGGTATGTGGTTCTACAGAAGATCTATAGAAGATCATCAGTGTTCGGTGCTGTAGGAGCTCAGTGGGTTCTTTAGAAGATCCAGAAATGAGGAAAGGAGCTACCTGAAATCATGAACATTTGGTTCTAGAGGAGATCCTTAAATCATGCATGCTATCGGAGCAATTATGAAAATCAGGAATATTTGGTTCTTTCAGAGAACCTAAAATCCTCACTGTTTGGTTCTAAAGAAGCTCCTGAAATCATGAACGTTTGGTTCTAAAGGAGCTCCTAAAATCAGGGATATTTGTTTTTTCAGAGATCATGAAATCAGAACGTTTGGTTCTAGAGGAGATCCTTAAACCATAAATGTTTGGTTCTATCAGAGCTCCTGAAATCATGAATGTTTGGTTCTAAAGGAGATCCTGAAATCAGGAAAATTTGGTTCTATAGCTGCTCCTGATATCATGAACATTTGTTTTAAAGAGAGATTCTAAAATCAGGAATGTTTGGTTCTAAAGGTGATTCTGAAACCATGACTATTTGATTCTGTAGGAGCTCCTGGAATCTAGAACAGTGGGTTCTTTAGGAGCTCCAGAAATGTAGAATGTTTAGTGGTATAGGAGCTCCTGGAATCTAGAACAGTGGGCTCTTTAGGAGCTCCAGAAATGTAGAATGTTTAGTGGTATAGGAGCTCCTGGAATCTAGAACAGTGGGCTCTTTAGGAGCTACTGATATCTAGAACAGTGGGTTCTTTAGGAGCTCCTGATATCTAGAACAGTGGGTTCTTTAGAAGCTCCTGGAATCGAGAACGCTGAGAGTGATTATAGTGAGCTGAACTCAGGACAGCTGTGAGGTCTGTTTGCAGTCTTGAAGATAAGAGTACTGTACTCCGGTCCCAGCTGACCGTGTCTGACCTTCGAGGGTTGGAGGAGGAAATAACAAATGCTGAGCTGTGTAATATAACCGCAGCCAGCTGAGGGTTTATCTGTACACAAATGACTGTTATAAGAACGTCCTACGAGCGAACACTTCACTGTCTCCAGCATTAAAATATTGAAGTTAATAATAATCCGACATTCATGCCTTAACGGTGACGGCCTGGCGCGCTGTGCCGTAACACACACCTGTACTTTGGGCAGTATGGAGAGCACTGAAGCTGTGATGCACAGCAGCATGTTGAAGCTGATGAAGAACTTGTTGAGGGCACATTCCTCCGGCTGAGTGTAGAAGACGTACATGAGGACGATGGCAGTGGCGGAGAGGATGTAGTTGAGTCCCATTACTGACAATAAGGCTGTAAAGAGAGTGTAAGTGTGTAAGCAGCTCAGTCAGCAAACCGCCAGAACCCTCTAAACCCCTCCATTCTGGGTCAAACTGGTGCTACATTAAGCCAAACTGCAGTGGACACAACTGAGATAGAAGCATTTGATTGAAAATAAATAAATAAATAAATAAATAGTAATAAAATAGAATAAAATACAATTAAATTAATAAAATGTAATTAAATAAATAAAAAATATAATTAAAGTAAGTAAAATAAAACCAAAAAATAATTTAATAAAATGACATAAATAAATATAATAAAATTACATTACTTAAATTAAATTAAATTAAATTAAATTAATACATTTAATTGTGTTTACTTTCATTGTTAGACTGTACTATTATATACTGTATAGGGTTAATTACAGCAGACTGCATACAGGCTGTTCGGACTCTCCTTCCTACAACCACAGTACCTACACCTACCACAATGCCATGCCTTCGAGTTCCCAGTTTCCATCCTATCCACCCAGGACTCGTTCCATGAGTGAGCAAAGTCCACAAGCAGAATCAGCTGGATCAGAATGAAGAAAAAAGCTCCACACGTCCCGACGACAAACCAGGCTGCCCAGGAAAAACGAAACATGAAATCAGTTCAGTTTTATGGAAAACTGATTTGCATAAATCACAGGCCTCAATAATCTACAGATCGTTTAACAGACAGTCGACGTCGTTTAAACTGTTTTAAGCAGCAGAATAATTTCAAATATTCAATAAAAAAATCCCTGCAAAAACGTCTCATTTTGTATTCGCTGTTTTTGTGATGTCACAAAATCTCATTTACATATTTCCGCCTATTCTTGTGGCTGTTATAAGGACTGTTTCGAAATGGGCTGCGTTTTTTAACACTTCAGACACAGACAGACACAGTAACAGAAACAGTGTACAGAGTTAAAGGGAGATTAGGCTTTTAGACGATTACACTGAAGGACGCTTCTTACTTCGGGTGAAAGGCCCCTCGGGTATGTAAAAGGCACCCACTGTGACTCCGATCATGAAGGCGATTTTGAAAAACCAGAAGCTGAAACAGAAGAAAGAAGTCAGTATAAACACAGATAAACACACATCCCTCAGTCCAGCGGCACAAACCTGCCCCACAGCGAGTGTGACAGTCACGCGGCGCAGAGAGAGCATCGGCGGACAGGCGGCTCTCTGAACATACTGTGTACAGACTCCCAGTCTGAAAACGTGTTAATAGTGTTTATTATTTTATATCACATAACTCATACTAACAGATTTATATATATCATAATTAAATACCATTATTAAATACTATAAATTAATTAAATTAATAAATTAAATTATATTAATGAATGTTTACGCATTATTTCAAGTATGATGGGAACAACATATCACTTTAAGGGTTCTTTCTACCCAATTTAGCTGAGCCCCAATTTAGCTCCCTCATCACTAGCAGCGTCAACCGGCCGCCTCCACATCAGTAGGCAGCCAACAGCCTAACGTCCCCAGCTCTGATCCATCAGCCAACAGACGCCTGTACCGGTCAGCACCCCGGCAAGAGTGATGAGGGCAGAGAGAGCCTGGCCAATTGTGCTCTCTCAGGCTCCGGCTGCTGATGGCGAAGCAGCAAGACCCGGGATTCGAACTCGCGACCTTTGGGCCAAAGGATGTTTGGAATGTCGAAGAATCATCTCCAGCAAGATATCTTCATGTGAAGCTGTTCAGCACCAACATCCTATTAGATTTGCACTTTGTCTGCATCCATTATTATCAGCTTCTCAATCAGCAGTTAAATTTGACCCTAAATCACAGCAGATATCAACCCCACCCTACACCAACGCCCGAGTCCTAACTCTACATTCTCCTACCTGTGGAACACGAGAACTTCACCCAAATGCCACAACTGTAGAGCGTGTGATATTTACCCGTTGTGAACCGCAGCTCGAGGGTCTCTGCTGTTCTTCACGTTGAGCATGAGCAGTGAGAAGGCCAGGAAGCACATGCTCATGCCAAAGCACACTCGGTATACAGCCTTATAGCCCACAAATATCTCACACTGAACATTAGCTTCGACGCCTGGGATGCTGGACCCTGCTCCTCCCTCGCAAAATCCAGGGATCTGAAAGTGTGGGTTGGAAATCTCAAATGATTGACAGGTTAAAATTACAGCACAACTGTTAATAGAGGTCACAGATAACCCAATTCACATTAACCCATTAACGCCCATGAATTTGGTCCTATTCTGGTGTTTGCTGAGATTATCTCTGAGATTATCTGAGCATCAATCTGAAGAAATTCTTCAAAACAATCAAAGCGATTCAGATTTGAGCTCTTATTATATAGTCAATGCAGTCTTTGGGGTGTTTACACATTGCGTCATATCTGAACATGCTTAGGCCGGACTCAATCAACACTTTTCCACCTCAGCTTTACCCTTTTCAGTTGCCGCTCGACTCCGGGCGACAGCATGATGCAGGCAATGATGGTGCCGATCAGCAGGATGAAGGCGTATATGACTCGTGTGACTATGGAGTTCTTGCTGTGTGGGCAGTATTTGCAGGCCAGGCACGTCGCACTGCTGCACAGACAC
The DNA here is from genome assembly GCF_030463535.1 of Salminus brasiliensis. Classification (NCBI taxonomy): domain Eukaryota; kingdom Metazoa; phylum Chordata; class Actinopteri; order Characiformes; family Bryconidae; genus Salminus; species Salminus brasiliensis. The sequence continues at coordinate 1,193,111 of NC_132898.1, forward strand.
CGGGCCTTCGGGAAACACATCATTACAGGTAACATAAGTAAGACAGAAGTGATATTTAGACTAGAACACATGCTACACGTTATCCACACACCCTTCTAATGAACGACTCAGCGTTCAGTCGGCCTCACAGCTCGTTCAAGCTCCGGACAAAAGCGCAGGCAACTGAACAGGATGCTCTAAGGTCGCCTAAGGTCGCCATGTTCAAAGCTGCAGAATCCCTGACGCTGGGCATCCTGTTTTTCTGTATGTTTGCTGGGTGTGACTGTAGACGGGGTTTCACTTTCTCTTCACAGGAAATAGAAACTGTACAAACACGTCCTTGGAGCGGATTCCCCCCGGGTCCGGACCACTCCTGCGCTGCAGGGGGTCCCATTCTATTAGCAGTGCTTTACTGTGGAGATTATACAAGCTGAGCTTGGTGCACATTATCTATGTGGTAATCTATGTTTTATTGGGTGGTGTACGAAAACTATGCTAGGGATATTATGGTATATCAGCCATTTCTTTCCAAATATTAAGCACATTTTTTGTTGTTTTTTATTTTTTATGAAGAGAAAATGATTATGGTAATTACAGCAGTATCGAAGTTACCAGAATTAGAATCAGGGTTAGCTATAAATCCAATAACAACAGTTACCATGAACTACTATAGTAAAGCCACTGTGATTTCATAGTATAAACACAGCTAATATACAGAACCCATAGCATTTTATGGCAGAATAATGCAATAATCATACAATTAATTAACTATTATATTCATTATTATATAATATCACAGTGATTTTGTAGTATAACCACAGTAATTACATGGTAGAACCCTGGTTTACCATACACTAGCTATAGCTGGCATTACCTACTATGCTAATATCACAATGATTTCCTACTACACACTTAGTTACCATATCTAACAATCCACAATTTCCCATTGAATGATCATAGTTACCACATTGTACTACGGTAAAACTGAAAGTTACCATAAATAACCATAGATGCATTACCATACAATGAACTACTATAGTAAAATCATGGCTGTAACCCGGTATAGCCACAATTACCATAAACAACCATAAAATGTCACAGTAGAATCAATGTTTACAATACAATAACTAGTAAAACCATGGCGGTATCGTAGTAGAAAGACCCACCTAAGGCACTTACGGGTCAGTTATGGCGACAGAGTTATACCGTAGCCCCGGCTGGAGCAGCCAGATTTAATAAGGTCACGGCATTTGACCTCTGGGCCACATGAGGCTCAAATGCAAGCAAACCCTGGGAATGTATGCACGGCATTTCTATTCTGGGCTATATTTGAGTCAACGGTGGTGGTTGTGGTTGTGTCCCAGCACCAGATTTGGATGGAGTGATGTCTGGGGTAGTCCTCTGATCAGCATTGATCCTAAATGTGCAGTGAGGAGATTAGGTACTGGCCTACATTGGTGCACCTCAGGTGACCTCAAGTGACTAGAGGAAACAACACCGTTAATCCGGTTAAGTATGAGTGAGTCACCTGCGTTTAAAAACAGGTTAAATCTCAGATTTAATCGCTGTTTTGTCTGGAGGACGGGGGGGTTACGGTGTAATAGCAGTGTAATGTGATGTATAAGCACAGGAAGAAGGCTAAATGAGGCTGGAATTGGCAGGCTAATTTAAGGTGGAACGGGGAATTCCAAAATGAAGCCAATTCCAGCTTTGTTAAAAGACTTTGGAGTTTAAGTCCTTTACAAAAGCTGCTTATATTATTACATAAAATATTATAAAGCATATACAGTGACATAATCATACTTCTATAACACTTAAAGCTAATAATACAGTACTTTTGTGTAGTAGTACCCTGTAAAAATCAGAGAAATAGCTTTTTCATAATGTAACACTGCTCTCAAACAAACAAATATCACAATAATTAAATGTAATATTATTAAAATATCATTAAACATAATTAAAAATCATATTCACCATAGCTTTTGCCATATAATATGTCCATAAATACAAACAATAAGACAAATAAACACCACCTACCCAGTGAGCCACAGCAAAGGTCCCTAAGACAGCCCCCATAGTCCAGCCCAGTCCACTCTGTACAGTGACCTCAAACCTCAAAGGTCTCCTTTCACCTTTCTTCTGCACCCAAATGTCTTCTCATGTCCTCATGCAGAGACCTCCTGGTACCTGTCCTCCCTCCTTACACTTTGCTCTCTCTCCCCTCTCTCTCTCTCTCTCTCTCTCTCTCTCTCTCTCTCTCTCTCTCTCTCTCTTGCTCGCTTTACTCCTCTGCGTCACGTGCTGAGGACTGGGCGGATTTGGTGGGAAAAGAACTGCTCTTACAGAACGCACCCGGAAAGCGTACTGGCGGTTGTAATACATGGTAGCGCCGCTAGGGGCGGGGTGTTCATTCAAAGCTTAAAGGAGAACTCCACCGAATTTTTTTGAGTGGCCTATAATTAACAGCTTAAGATGTACTTAGTGGCACTGCAGATGAAATCGGTGGGAGGTGTTTAATTCTAGAGAAAATGACAGAGTTAGAATTGTGATGAGTGGGGGTGAATGGAACCAGACGTCTGAAAAGGTTAAAGAAGCTTGAAGCGACACATTATGTATAGGTTATGTCGCTGTTAAAGCTTTTTTTTGAACCTACGTAAATAAAAATATAGTGCACACTATTGTAGTGAACAACACACTTCCCTAAAAGTTCCCTAAAGAACCTTCAGTAGATAAGGTTCATAAGGTAAGCAAATGACAGAGATGGAAAAGTCGGGGCAACAGTGGTAATATACAGTAAATCTGTGAGTGGTCGGCAATGAAAAAACAAGGCATAAATATATTAATGATCTGCACAGTGATAGAACATATAGTAAGAATAGGAAAGGACCAAGGACAGAGCCTTGGAGCACCCCCTGAGTAACAGGAGTCTTGTGTTTCCAGTGACTGCTAACAGCTAAAGACACGTTCTTTGGTTTTTTTGTAAATGAGGTGTCTGAGTTCAAAGAACCTCCAGATAATGTAAAGGTTCTGTACAATCTTAAGATTTGCTCTAGAACCCTACATCCAAGCCAAACACGTTAAGGAGCATTTAGTTTTCCCACCACTTAAGCAAGTCTAGTGCTTGGGACTGCAAGAGGTCCAGTGATGGAGGCTGTAATGGTGCGAGAGGGACCTTGAGAAGGAAGAGGTTCAGCAAGAAGTGGGCCAGGGTTCTTCAGATCTACTCCTGGGTCAGTGTCCAGCAAAGTTTGGTGATTTTGTGACTCCTGATAATGAGCTGAATCGGGTTTGTCTGAGAAGGAACCCACCAGACGGTACTAGACACTGCCCCGCCTGAACGGGCCAGACTTGGAGAAGTGGATTGGATGTTTGGGCTTAACTCAGGGAGGAGATGTGAAACCAGTTCATTTTCCCCAGCAGTTCTGCATCACTATTGCCCAGCAGGGGGCAGTGGTGTGCAATATTCTGGAGGTGAAAAAATGCTGTCCTGGTGAGTGATTGGAATGGATCAAAGGTCACAGTGAGAGAAAGGTCCACCATCAAGGTCAACTTAAGGTCTAGAGACCCAGGAACCATTTACTGTACATGTAGTTTTAAGAAGTGATAAAAACAATGGTGCAAAAACAGATGCCACTGAAGAATGTTCTTTTGGTTCCCTGCAATCCTTTTAGTGCAAGGTTCTTTAGGGAATCCTTTTTGTAAATACAAGATATGAGTATGAAGAACTAAAGGTTCCAGGAAGAACCCTCAAATTAATATACTGAATGTTTGCATTATTGCATTATTACAATATTACTTGCCAGAGATTATACAGACATTATAGAGTCATTTATATCCAAACAAAGTCACATAAAAGAATCATCTGTGGTACATTTTTAAGAGGGAAACGAACATCATCATCAGCACTGGAACTATAATATATATATAATAGCAATAAAGTAATCAGTAAAGGGGGCCCAGGATAGAGCCTTGGAGCACCTCACAAAGATCAGGAATAGTATGCTTACCTACTGAAACCAAGTCAGAAAGTAAGTATGTCATGCTTTATGGTATATAAAAAGCTGATGTAGGGTCAAGGTCAATGATAAAGTAAAGGAAACCAGCACTAGCGGACTCTTGGAGACCAGGCAGACTCGGTTCTGTCTAGGTTGTAAAAGCCAGACTCAGACCTTACTCTTTGCATCATGTTAGCTAAGAAGGCGAGGTTGGATAGAGGCCTATCATTACAGACAGAGGAAGCGTCTAGACCAGGTTTCCTAAGTATGGGTGTAACTGCAGTGATTTTTAAGGGAAACAAGGCCAGAGGCTGAGGAGAAGCATGTTTTTATTAAATGAACGGGAATAGAAGATATTTTGGATTGGACAGTTTACAGTTTGGTTCTAGGAAAATCCTTTACAGAGGCTTTAAAAGGGTTCTTTACACGCAGACTCCTCATTTGCAAAAAGAACCATTAAGAGAACCAACCAAACCTGGTTCTACTATCGCTTTGCTCTAAACCCGGCACCTGTATTTTTCAGAGTGTAGTCCCACAGGCCGTGAGTGTTGTTTTAAATGGAAGGGATTTATTGTAAGCCGTGGACAGACAGAACTGCAGGGGTCGTAGATTTCATACAGTGTAAACACTAGCAAGCCGCTATCGGGAAGTGTCAGTCGTCCTGTTTATTTTTGCACGGTCTGAGCCGGTAAATCACAACGACAGGTGACTCAAACGAGCAGTGAGTGACCAAAGAACCAGCCTGTCAAAGCTGGACCGTGCAGGCCTGTCTGTAGGAAGCAGACACAAGGTTTCTTACGGGACAAAAGCATCCATTTTTAGACAGACATGCTTCATGTGATCACACGGGAAGAAAGATGGAAACATACAAGACAAGTGTGATCATGTGCAAAATGAGATCACATGTTTTTAAAATGTGGAAACATGTAAAAAAAAAAAATAGGGGTGATCACATGGAAAAGAGTGGGATCTCAGGAGATCATGTGATCAAATAAAAAATGTGATTATGTGAAAAATGTGATAAAAAATAAAAATATATAATAACATGGGGGAAAGAATCACATGTCATTTCATATGGGAACATGATGATCTTTGAGTCGTGTGCTCACATTTTTTACAGATATGGAAACCTGAAAAACTGTGATCATGCTTTTGTATGTGATCACAGGTGAACTTGCAAAAATAAGTGTAGAAAAAAAAAAATGTGATCACACAAAAAACACATGATCACACGAAACAGGTGAGATACAGTAAAACGGATGTGATCGCACAATAAGTTTATGATTACATTAAAATAAGTGTGATAACATGTTTCATGACACACTAGCAACATGTAATAACATGGAAAAACTGGGATATTTGAGTCGTGTGATTATATTTTTTTACAAAGCTGGAAACCTGAATAACTGTGATCATGCTTTTGTAAATGTGATCACATGTGATCTTGCTAAAAATGTGTGATCACATGGGGGGAAAGAAAATTCTGTGATTAAATTTTTTTTTAAATGTGATCACATGAAACACGTGATAAAGTAAAAAAACAGATCTTGCAATTACATGGAAATAAGTGTGATAACATGTTGTTTCCTGACATTCTATGCAAAACTGTGATATTTGAGTTAAGTGTGATATAATTTTTTTACAAATGTAATTCCAGCGGCCATGTGACGAAAACAACATGTGATCATGTGGGGAAACGTGATTGTGTGAAATACTGTTTGCATGATGTTTCATGCAGTCACATGCAGGATGTGATCACATGTCATTAGTATGGTGTCGAATGTGTTTCTGTGTGATTGGCATTGTAGCGTTTTGGGTTTGGATCTGAGTTCTTCTCGAGCCGATCCCGGTCTCAGGCTTCAGCCAGCTGATGAATCAGGTCAGTCCTGAGTCAGAGCTGCACTTCAGCTGAACTTGAACTTGCTCGGAAAACATTCGCCGGCCTTCTTCTGTGAGGTCTTCAGGTCATTAACGCTGGAAAGCTCCTGATTGATGTCTGAGATGTGTAAAGACACGGTCTGGTGGCCGGGCCTCCTTGAGGAACTGCGAGCAGCTAAAAAAAGCCTAAATGTCTAATAATGCACTGTACATGTGCAGATATGTGGAGATGTACACACAGCATGCAGCAGATTTCTGTAGGTTCCGTCTGTTCCTACAGTGTGGGTTTATCTAGAACAGTTGACCTTTTTTGATTTGTGACCAAACTAACAGCCCTTTTTTTACTTTGCTGCACTTTAAAAAAAGGGCCTGGCCTCAGGACTTTCTGCTGCTCTGGAATTGGAAGTATTTTTGATCCTCATCCAGATTCTATTTGCACTTTCCGCCTCTGACATCAGAGCCTTCGACTCTATAAATGAATGGCCCGGAGGCGGGCAGTTTGCTAACCCTGGCACTTAATGGAATCACGGACGTCTCGCATAGGAGGCAAGTTTGGGCTCCCAGGATGAAGAGAGAAAGTAAAGGAGCTGTTTTCCCGGCCTCCCTCCTCCTCAGCGTCCTCACACAGGTCAGAGTCCTCTCCGTCTCCATACTGCGGGTTAAAGCTTCATCCATTACATCTACATTTGTTTGTATATTTGCAGTAAAACTGATTTTCGATGTCATTTCTACAAACTGAGTGTTTAGCTTTTGTAGCTTCTGCAGATTTATTGTTATTATTATTATTATTATTATTATTATTATTACATTAATGTTCATTTACTAACTGTATTCATACAGAACCATTACCTTTACTATAAACAGGCTACTGTATATAACCCCATATATACAGTATGAGTGTGAAAAATCTTCTTAAAGTTCCAGGAAGAACCTTGAATTGGTAGAACGTTTGCCTCATTGGAAGGTTCTTTAGATCTTCAAAAAGCTGCAGGTTCATTATTCCCACATTAATCTCAATCAACTTTATTCAGAAACTGGGCTGTTCACCACCTAGAACCATATACAAAAGGTTTTCCACCAATGTGAAGAACCCTAACCAGCCAAAGAACCATTTAAGCATCCAGATGTTTCTTTTATTTATTTAGATATAGAGTCTATATAAAACCACTAAAACATCCAAAAACCCATTTTAAATAGGTTTGTAAGCTATCTAGCCCAACATTAAAAATATATATATATAATTCCATTGTAAAAGTACCAGTTAAAGTAAAGGTTTCAGGAAGAATCATTTGAACATTTATGTTATTGGAAGGTTCTTCAAAACCTTGCAGAACTACTATGGGTTGTTCTGCAACTTTTGTGTAAGTAATGTCCTCTAAGGAACATCTAAAAACATCTGCATACATGAAAAATGTTAAGAACTCTCACCAGGTAAAGAACCATTTAATCATCCAGATGTTTCTTTTACTTTTCAGAATTTTATATAGAACCTTTTCACTTTTCCTTAAAAGACTTGAAGAATACTTTATATATATATAAGAAGAACCTTTTTAAAGTTACCAGGTAATGGTTACCAGGAAGAACCCTCAAATAGAGACAGAATATAGGAACTTTATTGAAAGGTTCTTCAAACCCTTGCAGGAGTTAATATTGATATAACTTCAATGGGTTGTTTACTGTCTAGCATCTACACAATCCACCAATGTAAAGAACCCCAACCAGGCAAAGAGCCAATTTAGCTTCCGGACATTTCTTTTACTTGCTGTGATTCAGTATCAAACCACTGTCTTTACTGAAGAACCCTTCAGGAACCTTTTAAAGAGTGTATGTCAGCTAGGTAGTCCCACATGGGCCGTTACACTGACAATATCAGTGATTATAGAGTTTTATTAAGGATTAAAGGTGAACTCCGAACACTAAGGTCACGACCCTGCTTCTTACGCTATTCTGCTGCTGTCCGATTTATAAACCAGGTTCCAGAAGAAGGAACACACTGTGGAAGGAAGGCCTAAACTACAAAGCTATATTTAATATGTAATAATATTGATAATATTGATATTTAATATATTTATTATAATGACCCAGGGTGGACATTTGTTAATTTTCATACAAAAAGTATTTTAATGGTTCTTGGCTTGGCTGTAAGGATGTAGAATAGTATAGAACCTTTAAGTTCTATGAAAGGGAATTCCACCAATTTTTAATCCTTGTATGCATAATTCAGTCATTATATTCAGAGGGGTTTATTGTGAAACGCTCCTTTGTAGAAAAAGTTACTGATCTCTGTACAGTGGTGGTGAATGGAAGCAGGCTTCGGTCACCATGACTACAACACAGATACAGCCCATAATTGATCTCCTATCCAAACCCACCAGTGCAGCTACACGAGTCTTCTGAGTTTAATATGGAATCATGATGATGATGATGATGATGATGATGATGATGAGGGTAAAACAGTGGAGAATCTTAACTAATGCAGTTTTCTTTAGGGACTACTTTCTGTAGCTGCACTACACCCTGCAGCATGTATCCCTCCACCATTTTAATGATCTGATTTTAAAAGCAGGTTCTAGAGCCGAACTCTTCTCAGAACTCTGGTAGAACCGTGTCTCAGGCATCAGGCAGCGTCTTCATCACCATTAGGTGAAGAACTTTCTGTGAGGAGCTTTTATTAGAGCTTCAGACGTCTGCTTCCCTTCACCTCCACTGTAGAACCACAGCTCTGACTGGGGAGCTTATCTAGAACCTCCACTGTAGAACACCAGCTCTGACTGGGGGAGCTTATCTAGAACCTCCACTGTAGAACACCAGCTCTGACTGGGGCAGTGGTGGCTCAGCGGTTAGAGCGCCGGGATATCGATAACAGGGTTGTGGGTTCGATTCCCGGGCTCGGCAAGCTGCCACTGTTGGGCCCTTGAGCAAGACCCTTTACCCTCTCTGCTCCCCGGGCGCTGGAGTTGGCTGCCCACCGCTCTGGGTGTGTGTGTGTACTCACTGCCCCTAACACGTGAGTGTGTGTTCACTACCAGATGGGTTAAATGCGGAGGACACATTTCGCTGTACAGTCCACACTGTACAGTGACGAATACGTGCACCTTTATCCTTTTATCCTTTATCTAGAACCGAACGTTTCACACCAAAACCCCCCAACCCCCTGCTCTGTAAGCTTATTTTTGAACTGTGTAATTATATACAGAGAATGTCACCAGGGACCCTTTTCCAACATCTGTATTTTTGTCTGTATAATCTGCCTCACTCAGGTGGTATGCCAGCTCTGCGAGGGACCCTGCCACTGCCCCTGGCCCCCTCCCACCTGCCCAGTGGGCATCCCCCTGGTCCTGGATGGGTGCAGGTGTTGTCAGATGTGTGCCAGGCAGGAGGGCGAGCCCTGCTCTGAAAGAGACCTCTGTGACAGTCGACAGGGCCTGCAGTGTGACTACAGCGCCAGCTTTCCGGGAGGGCCGGGAGAGTGTGTCAGTAAGTGCTGCTGCTGCTCTGTTATCTAACAGACTTGTGCAAGAGCTGATAACCAATTTCAAGGTCCGTGAAGATAACCTGAGAGGCTAGGGTGAGGGTGGCAGGCTCTTGTTTTGATTTTGAAGCTGGATCAATGATTGCCTGGAATGCTACAGCCATGCAGTCTTAAAGATACAGTACAGTACAGTCTCCCTCTGCAGCTCTACCAGGTCTGGAGCTCTGCTGCAGTTACTGAGCTCTGAGCTCAGCACTCGGCCCTGACCCCGCTCTGTAACTTTACGTGGTCTGACAGACACTCGGTGGCTGAGCTGCTCTCTGTGAGCTGTTCCTCCTAAACTCTTCCACTGTTCAATAATAACACCACTCACAGCTGATGGAGGAAGATCTAGGAGGGAGGAAATTTCACCAGCTGACTTGTTGTTGTTGGTGCAGCGGTGTCTCCTATTACATACAGAACCACGCTGGAGTTCAGTGAGCTCTTCAGAACCTCCCGTACTTTCACTGATGTGTGGAGGAAAGGCAGACTGCAGGACTAGAGGCTGGAGTTTACACACCTGTGTGTGCAATGTGACTGAATCAAACACCTGAATTCAATTATTAAAAGGTGTCCCAATACTTTTGTCCATATAGTGTATATCTTAAAGTCCAAATGAGGGGAATTTAGGATGTGGGCCCTTTAATACCCATCACTTTTAACTGCATGTAAAGGCTTCTCATCCCACTGAGAACTCCTCCTGTGTTTCTCTTTCCTGGATGAACTCATCGACCACCTCGGCAGGGCAGAACATGCTGGGCTGTGAGCTGGACGGTGTGAGGTATGAGGAGGGTCAGACGTTCCAGCCCACATGCATGCAGCTCTGCCACTGTGTGGGCGGTGGCGTCACATGCGTCCCGCTCTGCAACGAAGACCTGAACCTGCCTGTTGCCAACTGCCCAAACCCAAGGCTTGCACAGCTGCCGGGCCGGTGCTGCAGGGAGTGGGTGTGTGACGGCCTGGACAACAGCGTCCTCCTGGAGAACACTGCAGGTGACACACAGCACAGCTATATACATATTCTAATATTATATAGAATTAATTACAGGTAGACACTCTCACTGACCACTGACTTTATGTTTATTTGGGTTTATTCTAATGTTATATAGAGTTAATTACAGGTAGACACTCTCACTGACCACTGACTTTATGTTTATTTGGGTTTATTCTAATGTTATATAGAGTTAATTACAGGTAGACACTCTCACTGACCACTGACTTTATGTTTATTTGGGTTTATTCTAATGTTATATAGAGTTAATTACAGGTAGACACTCTCACTGACCACTGACTTTATGTTTATTTGGGTTTATTCTAATGTTATATAGAGTTAATTACAGGTAGACACTCTCACTGACCACTGACTTTATGTTTATTTGGGTTTATTCTAATGTTATATAGAGTTAATTACAGGTAGACACTCTCACTGACCACTGACTTTATGTTTATTTGGGTTTATTCTAATGTTATATAGAGTTAATTACAGGTAGACACTCTCACTGACCACTGACTTTATGTTTATTTGGGTTTATTCTAATGTTATATAGAGTTAATTACAGGTAGACACTCTCACTGAACACTGACTTTATGTTTATTTGGGTTTATTCTAATGTTATATAGAGTTAATTACAGGTAGACACTCTCACTGACCACTGACTTTATGTTTATTGGGGTTTATTCTAATGTTATATAGAGTTAATTACAGGTAGACACTCTCACTGGCCACTGACTTTATGTTTATTTGGGTTTATTCTAACGTTATATAGAGTTAATTACAGGTAGACACTCTCACTGACCACTGACTTTATGTTTATTGGGGTTTATTCTAATGTTATATAGAGTTAATTACAGGTAGACACTCTCACTGACCACTGACTTTATGTTTATTTGGGTTTATTCTAATGTTATATAGAGTTAATTACAGGTAGACACTCTCACTGAACACTGACTTTATGTTTATTTGGGTTTATTCTAATGTTATATAGAGTTAATTACAGGTAGACACTCTCACTGACCACTGACTTTATGTTTATTGGGGTTTATTCTAATGTTATATAGAGTTAATTACAGGTAGACACTCTCACTGGCCACTGACTTTATGTTTATTTGGGTTTATTCTAATGTTATATAGAGTTAATTACAGGCAGACACTCACTGACTTTATGTGTATGTGGCTTCATTCTAAAGTTATAGAGTCATTCTTATGCAGGCAGTGTTGTTCACAGTGGTGATGAATGGAAATAGACGTCGGAACCTCTAAAGGTTTTGTATGTGAGGAAGGCAAGTGTGAAGAACCTTGTTGAAGGTTGAAGATCTTCAGCACGACGTAAAGCTTCTGTAGAAGTGGAAGTTCTTTTTCTAGAACCGTCTAGGAACATTTTTCTGGCCCCCATGTAGAAGGGTAAGAGAAGCCATCACGCTTCCATACTTAGCTCTAAATCCGTCCTGTGGTCAACCACCTTCTGGTGTTAACGTGATCTGCGCTGCTCTCGGGTGGTCGAAGCAGGTCCAAATGGAATACACGAGCTTAGGTTTGTTGTGTTTAGTAGAAAGACTTGGTGGGCTTCACTTGAGTCATTAATCCTTCGGGAATAGCACGCTCCCCTGCATCCCCCCGCCGCTGCATAGCAGAGGCACCACAAAGAATTCAGAGCCCTCTGTTCTAATGACCAGCTCAGCACACACAGCAGGCTGGGGGGTAGAAGCTCCCAATCAACCAGTGAGGATGTTTATGCCTTCGCTCTATGAATCACCACAGCTGACCGAGGCGCAAGGTCGTGGCAGGACGTGTCGACGTCCAACGGGAGCCCGTGGTCCAACTGCGTGGAGCAGATCACAGAGTGGAGCGCGTGCTCACGCAGCTGCGGACCAGGTGTCTCCACCCGCATGTCAAACAGGAACTGGGCCTGCCGCCCACAAACACAGACCCGTCTATGCCAGGTCAGGCCCTGCTACTCCACGGCCCCCTCCACGCCCACCGACAGAGTCCAGCCGGTGAGTAAGACAATATCACTGACCAATGAGATGTGCATTATAAAATACACTACATGTCCAGATGTTTGTGGACACCTTTTTAATGGTAAAAGTACTGCCCACAGAATAGGACTCTCTGGAGCAGATAAGCATGAGCCTATTGGCACCATGCTGCCTAACACCAGGCGTGGGCTAGTAGAGGGGTGTGAAGCCCCCCAGCATTGAGGAGCTGTGGAGCAGTGGAAGAGCTGTGTTCTCTGGAATGATGGTGGAAGAGCTCCATCCAGTACCGACCTCACTAATGTTCTTATCGCTGAATGCAGCAATCAAATCCTCACAGCAATGCTCCTCCAAAATCTAGCAGAATGCCTTCTTCCCTGGACAGTAGAGACAGTTAGAAACAATGCATGAACAGGTGTCCCAATACTTTTGTCCAAATAGTGTATTTCACATTCAGTTACATGTGATTACGTTATGAGGTCACATGCCATTTCATGTGATGTCATATGTGATTGCATGACATTCAGGTGATGTCACTACACAGTGTTATATGTAATAACATATTATTTACACAATTATAACGTGGTCATGTGATCATAACAATAGTAGAACCCTATTTGGTACTACATAGAAACAGGTATTCATGGTGAAAACCCTTCAAGCATTTATGTGGTTCTATATATAGCAGTTATCTACTAAAGAACCTTTGAAGAACCTCTCTTTGTGCTTTGTGTGGCTGTGATCCGTCTAATGTAAGGCCGGTCAGAACCGGTAACAGCAGTGTTGGTGATTTGGGCCAGTCTGCTCCTTTACTGTGAGAGTAAACTGAGCTTAGTGTGGACGCAGCAGCCCTGGCTTGATCGATTAGCAGCGAGGCTGCACAGTGTTTGCCCCGACAGTGTTTATTTGAGGCCCTGCATTCCAGGGAACGGGCGTGTGTGAGAGCAGCTACCGGTCGCCCCTCCCCGTCCGGCTGGAGCACCAGGGCTGCTTCAGCGCTCGCTCCTACAGGCCCCTGTTCTGCGGCACATGCACCGACAAGCGCTGCTGCACCCCTCACCGGACCAGAACCACCCGCACAGCCTTCCGCTGTCCTCAGGGAGGCATCACTCAGCACATGGTCATGGTCATCGAGACGTGCGTCTGCCATTTCCACTGTCCTCATCTGCCACGGACCAGCTCCAGGAGGACCAGATCCTGGCTCTAGGATGGCTCAGATTACAGCAGTATTGCCATCTCTGGGATATGGGCTTAAAATATCCACTCGCTATACATTTATTAACCCCTTAAAGTCTAAGTCTGGGTCTGTATGTGGGCCTACACCGGTTCCAAGTTGCCAAGTCTTAAGATTATTAACTGAATATGCAATAGGGGTCAAGAGGTCAGGTCAGCCTTTAGGCCAGTCTGCTATACTGTGCACATGTATTTATGTACATATTTAATAACGAGCTATACTTCCCTTCTGTATCCAGAGCTTGGAGTCTGCATTTCTTTATGAACAGGGTGTATTATAGCTACTATCAGAGGACTATGACAGTACAGAGATTAATACCTAAATAATAGACATAGAGGTCAAAGTGTGTGTTGATGCATTTACCAGGTACAGAGTAACGTGTACTCTCCAAAATATTCGACACACTCCAGAATAACAGAATAACTGACCCAGGTCATTTAAACAGCTATTTTTATATTCTTTTGACAAGAATTGTGTTGATATCTGCGGCGAATGGGACCAAATGTAAAGTCATAAAGGGATCATTTAAGATGATATAAGCTTCAATTTGCATTTTTTGTATTTGCCTTTTTATAATTTTTACATTTTATTTTTATTAAAAAGTTTACCCGATAAATTTTATAAATTAAAAAACCCATAGGGAACCACAAGAAAAGCATTTCCTCCAGGTATATGATGTTGAATTAGTGGGTTGATGAGGCCAGTTGGTGAAGGGGCTCTACATACGCTTATCCTCATCAAGCCGGTTCAGTCGGGGGTATCTCACTTTTTCATAAGCAGCTAATTGCACCACTGTAGTAGACCATTCTCCACAAGGGGGCAGGTGTCTCTTCCTCCGGGAAGAGCCAACACAATCCATCTCTTTTCAGAACGGTAGAAGTCACGGTCCTGACGGTCAGTGGTTATATCTAAAAGTCTTCAAACTTAATCTTGCAAATTTTATTCCACCCGCCCTTAAGTGCTGGACCCGACCCGAGGACATGTAGAATGGAGGCCCAACTTCTGTCACATCTCCAGCAGGAATCCGTTGGTGTTATTTTCCATTTGTACAGCTGTGGAGTTCGATGCCATCTGTGGGTTAAGCTCCCGGACAAAAAATGAGTCACCTTGCTGGTTTAAGGCGGTAGTAACTTCAGGCTCCTGCAGATGGCGCTGCACGAGGATGATAAGGCTATAAATACAGGAGGTGGTGCAGTGCAGTGAGGGTCTTGTTGAATGTGTGGACAATGGGTCTCAAAGCTGATGTTAATGGTTTCTGCCACTGCTGGTAGACCCGTATGACCGTACGCAGATTCAGCTGCTTCCTTCACACTGTGGTCTTTGGCCACGCCCAAATGCAGTCACTCCTTTTAGCCAATCATTAACTGTATCTACTTTGAGGCCCATTTTCCACACATCCAACAAGACCCTCACTGCACTGAACCACCTCTTCTCAACCTACGAATTCTGTCACACACCCACAGGTATTTATAGCCCCATTATCCTCGTGCAGCGCCATCTGCAGGAGTTTGAAGTTACTACCACCTTAAACATGTAAGGTGACTTATTTTTTGACCCGGGAGCGTATTGCTAACTGAATAAACCTATTATTCACTTCTTTGTACACTGTATTATATGTTTACTTTTAACAGAACCTTTTAATAAATATGTGTTAAATGTCCGGGAGTTGTCTCAGGAGTGTGGTTCCAGGTAAGTGTGAGCTGTTTTGGTGATTCAAAGAAAAGCCCAATTATAATCATACAACTGAATCATTTCCAGCACCGCAACAAAGCAGGCCTGGGAACAGGATGCATGTAAGTGGTGTTTGTTTTTAAAGTCCATCCATGAACATGCTGCTATCCCTTTCTGCTGCTACACTGTGAATTTCCCCACTGCGGGACTAATAAAGGATTATCTTATCTTATCTTATCTTAACATGACAAATCAAACAGAACGCAGGAAACTGAACTCGGCAAAAACAGAATCAGAGACAGTAGAAAACACAAACACTGAGAACTACAACACAAAGAAACATGAAGCCAGGAACACAGGCCACAATCCCACAAGCACAACAATGTCTGCGAACAAAGGCACTCACAGGGTTATATAATGAACACGATCAAGGAACACCTGGGATAACAACGAGAGGGCGGAGCTACAGCCTAGAGGTAGGTCAACAGGAAGCAGATTCAACACAGGAGCTTATAAACAGCTTTTCCCCTGGCCTATCTTGATTGAGGCCTTGCTGGGATTTGAACTTATGACCTTCTGATACTTGTTAAGTGCCACTCTTGCACTACTGAAACAAAACCCAGTTCTGAGTAAATCTGACTACATGGCCTCACAGCCCTTGAGTGGCGCAACTGTCTAACTGCCTGCTTGTTAAAAGATGGGAGGTCATGAGTTTAAATCCCAGGAAAGGGATAAATAGGAAGGCCTCACCCCACTGGAGGGAGGAGCCACCACTGGCAACAACAGAAGTACACTGGAAACATGCGAAGACAGAGCGGAGCTATTAATCGGTTCTTGTACCTCTACATAAATTCCCCATTTGTCCAAATGTTTGTGGACACCCCTGCTAATGCATGCATTCGGCTGGTTTAAGCTGCACCCATTGCTGACATTGATGTGCAAATGCTGACCCAGTCTAGAGGCTGAGGGACAGGTGCCACCAGGTGGACTGATGGTTCCGACCTCTTAAAGGAGCAGTTCAGTAAAAAAATCAAAGATCATGACTTATCTCAGACCCCAGATTCAGTCAATCAGCCAAGACGTGTCTGGTATCTGATGTGTACTTCTTTAGTTTACAACAGAAGATGCTAGGCTAAAGTTGCTAACAAACACCGGACTTAGACTGTCACCAATTTCCTCATCTCTGTAAATGCAAGCCTAAATCTCTCAGAGCTCCTCCAGATCTTCATTAGTTGGTAAATGGATGAAGTTTAGAAGACGGTGGGACTTCCTTTAGCGTGTAAACACAGACAGAACCTTCTCCACAGAGCTGAGGAACGCTGGAGGAACCGTGTCGAGGGATCGTTCCAATTTAAGCAAACATGCTTATATCAGGTCTATCTGTGACATTAGCATGAACCCAAATTCACCAAAATTATGAATGCATTTTTAAGCCAATAAATAAGAAGATTTTGGGTCTGACACACTGCATACACTGTGTCCAAAAGTATTCAGACATCCTTATTAATTAGCAAATGTAGCTACTAGCTAAGGTGTATCTATACTGGAAAAAGGCAGTGACCAATAAAATAGGAAGGGGTACAGAGAGAGGTATAGAGCCCCCAGCATTGAGCTTCACCCAACAGCTTTGCAATTAACACTTAATATCCAGTATGAAGTTCTAATATCATTAATATCCAGTATGAAACTCTAATATATTAATATCCAGTATGAAGCTCTAATAACATTAATATCCAGTAAAAAGTTCTAATAACATTAATATCCAGTATGAAGTTCTAATAGCATTAATATCCAGTATGAAATTTTATGAACATTAATATCCAGTATGAAGTTCTAACAACATTAATATCAGTATGAAGTTCTAATAACATTAATATCCAGTATGAAGCTCTAATAACATTAATATTCAGTATGAAGCTCTAATAACATTAATATTCAGTATGAAGTTCTAATAACATTAATATCCAGTATGAAGCTCTAATAACATTAATATCCAGTATAAAGTTCTAATAACATTAATATCCAGTATGAAGCTCCAATAACATTAATATCCAGTATGAAACTCTAATATATTAATATTCAGTATGAAGCTCTAATAACATTAATATCCAGTAAAAAAGTTCTAATAACATTAATATCCAGTATGAAGTTCTAATAGCATTAATATCCAGTATGAAACTCTAATATATTAATATCCAGTATGAAGCTCTAATAACATTAATATCCAGTAAAAAGTTCTAATAACATTAATATCCAGTATGAAGTTCTAATAGCATTAATATCCAGTATGAAGTTCTAATATCATTAATATCCAGTATGAAATTTTATGAACATTAATATCCAGTATGAAGTTCTAATAACATTAATATCCAGTATGAAGTTCTAATAACATTAATATTGAGTATGAAGTTCTAATAACATTAATATTCAGTATAAAGTTCTAATAACATTAATATTCAGTATGAAGCTCTAATAACATTAATATTCAGTATGAAGTTCTAATAACATTAATATCCAGTATGAAGCTCTAATAACATTAATATCCAGTATAAAGTTCTAATAACATTAATATCCAGTATGAAGTTCTAATATCATTAATATCCAGTATGAAACTCTAATATATTAATATCCAGTATGAAGCTCTAATAACATTAATATCCAGTAAAAAGTTCTAATAACATTAATATCCAGTATGAAGTTCTAATAGCATTAATATCCAGTATGAAGTTCTAATATCATTAATATCCAGTATGAAATTTTATGAACATTAATATCCAGTATGAAGTTCTAACAACATTAATATCAGTATGAAGTTCTAATAACATTAATATCCAGTATGAAGTTCTAATAACATTAATATTGAGTATGAAGTTCTAATAACATTAATATTCAGTATAAAGTTCTAATAACATTAATATTCAGTATGAAGCTCTAATAACATTAATATTCAGTATGAAGTTCTAATAACATTAATATCCAGTATGAAGCTCTAATAACATTAACATCCAGTATGAAGCTCTAATGACATTAATATCCAGTATAAAGTTCTAATAACATTAATATCCAGTATGAAGCTCTAATAACATTAATATCCAGTATGAAGTTCTAATAACATTAATATTCAGTATGAAGCTATAATAACATTAATATCCAGTATGAAGCTCTAATAACATTAATATCCAGTATGAAGTTCTAATAACATTAATATCCAGTATGAAGCTCTAATAACATTAATATCCAGTATGAAGTTCTAATAACATTAATATCCAGTATGAAGCTCTAATAACATTAATATTCAGTATAAAGTTCTAATAACATTAATATCCAGTATGAAGCTCTAATAACATTAATATCCAGTATGAAGTTCTAATAACATTAATATCCAGTATGAAGCTATAATAACATTAATATCCAGTATGAAGCTCTAATAACATTAATATCCAGTATGAAGTTCTAATAACATTAATATCCAGTATAAAGTTCTAATAACATTAATATCCAGTATGAAGCTCTAATAACATTAATATCCAGTATGAAGCTCTAATAACATTAATATCCAGTATGAAGTTCTAATAACATTAATATCCAGTATGAAGCTCTAATAACATTAATATTCAGTATGAAGCTCTAATAACATTAATATTCAGTATGAAGTTCTAATAGCATTATCTTCATTAGATAAGTTTCAGTGGTGGAACTAGTCATCACACCCTGACCTCACTGATGCTCTATAATACAGCTGAATGCAATCAAATCCTTACAGCAATTTTCCAACATCTAGTCTGAGGCCTTCTCAGAAGAGTGGAGGATGTTACTGCAGCAAAGGAGGCCCAACTTCCTATTAACACTCAGGATTGCAGAAGAAGCGATGGAGGAGCCAGTGTCTCCAGGTGTGCAGTCTGTTGGCTCTTATTTTGATGTTGAGCCGCAGTGACAGGAGGTCAGGGCGTAGCGGTGTGAAACAGGGGCGGGTTGGTGCTGCAGAAGGAGAAGTAAAACAGACATTCAAATCAGGCCCAGAAATAGTCTCTTAGCTGACAGAGGTTTTGTAGCTGGGCCTTTTCACACTTGATTGTATTTGTATGTCCAGCATCAGCTATCAGCTCATACAGGGGTGTGAAGCTGCTGGTCTGTACCATGAATAGACAAATTAAACTGTATCTGCGGTCTGAGGCAGGAAATGCATGTACATCTGGCTTGTGGTGGAGATGTAGATGGTAACACCACCAAAAGATTTGCACTATTATTCAACCCCTGTGTTGTCTTGGGCGCCAGAAATGACTTGCGAACACGTTTACCTACAGAGAAAACCCCCTGAGTTATCTTTTTTTTAATTTAACTTGAATGACTTTTCCTAGCGTGACCCAAACATTACAAAAAATTAATCATCGCCTTGTAAAAAAAAATGACAAAAGTACTGGGACACCTGCTCATTCACTGTTTCTTCTTAAATACAGGCTATTAAAACTAAAGGCTTTCAAAAAGCACTCAGCACTGAATTAGATAGAAGGATGTGTGTGTGTGTGTGTGTGTGTGTGTGTGTGTGTGTGTGTGTGTGCGAGAGATAAAAAGGGAGAAAAGCAGAGATCATTTCCTATCAGTTTGCAAGTGCTGTGTTTCCGACAGTGTGGGCGATTCAGACTGTACTGTTTGCTTTACTGTGCTTCAGCTCCTCTCCTCAACTCAACCAGATAAACAATAATCACTAATCATAATATTTATTTTTTATATTTTACATTCAATAATAATATACTGGATATTAATGCTATTAGAGCTTCATACTGGATATTAATGCTATTAGAACTTCATACTGGATATTAATGATATTAGAGCTTCATACTGGATATTAATATTATTAGAACTTCATACTGGATATTAATGTTATTAGAGCTTCATACTGGATATTAATGATATTAGAACTTCATACTGGATATTAATGTTATTAGAGCTTCATACTGGATATTAATGATATTAGAACTTCATACTGGATATTAATGCTATTAGAGCTTCATACTGGATATTAATGTTATTAGAACTTCATACTGGATATTAATGCTATTAGAGCTTCATACTGGATATTAATGTTATTAGAACTTCATACTGGATATTAATGTTATTAGAGCTTCATACTGGATATTAATGTTATTAGAACTTCATACTGGATATTAATGTTATTAGAGCTTCATACTGGATATTAATGTTATTAGAGTTTCATACTGGATATTAATGTTATTAGAGCTTCATACTGGATATTAATGTTATTAGAACTTCATACTGGATATTAATGTTATTAGAGCTTCATACTGGATATTAATGTTATTAGAGCTTCATACTGGATATTAATGATATTAGAACTTCATACTGGATATTAATGATATTAGAACTTCATACTGGATATTAATGTTATTAGAGCTTCATACTGGATATTAATGCTATTAGAGCTTCATACTGGATATTAATGTTATTAGAACTTCATACTGGATATTAATGCTATTAGAGCTTCATACTGGATATTAATGTTATTAGAACTTCATACTGGATATTAATGTTATTAGAACTTCATACTGGATATTAATGTTATTAGAGTTTCATACTGGATATTAATGTTATTAGAGCTTCATACTGGATATTAATGCTATTAGAGCTTCATACTGGATATTAATGTTATTAGAACTTCATACTGGATATTAATGTTATTAGAGCTTCATACTGGATATTAATGTTATTAGAGCTTCATACTGGATATTAATGATATTAGAACTTCATACTGGATATTAATGATATTAGAACTTCATACTGGATATTAATGTTATTAGAGCTTCATACTGGATATTAATGCTATTAGAACTTCATACTGGATATTAATGTTATTAGAGCTTCATACTGGATATTAATGCTATTAGAGCTTCATACTGGATATTAATGTTATTAGAACTTCATACTGGATATTAATGTTATTAGAACTTCATACTGGATATTAATGCTATTAGAGCTTCATACTGGATATTAATGTTATTAGAGCTTCATACTGGAGATTAATATTATTAGAGTTTCATACTGGATATTAATGCTATTAGAGCTTCATACTGGATATTAATGATATTAGAGCTTCATACTGGATATGAATGTTACTGGATATCAGTGTTATCAGAACTTCATACTGGATATTAATATTATTAGAGTTTCATACTGGATATTATTGTTTTTAGAACTTCATACTGGATATTAATGTTACTGGATATCAGTGTTATCAGAACTTCATACTGGATATTAATATTATTAGAGCTTCATACTGGATATTATTGTTTTTAGAACTTCATACTGGATATTAATGTTACTGGATATCAGTGTTATCAGAACTTCATACTGGATATTAATATTATTAGAGCTTCATACTGGATATTATTGTTTTTAGAACTTCATACTGGATATTAATGTTACTGGATATCAGTGTTATCAGAACTTCATACTGGATATTAATATTATTAGAGCTTCATACTGGATATCAGTGTTATCAGAACTTCATACTGGATATCAGTGTTATCAGAACTTCATACTGGATATCAGTGTTATCAGTGTTATAGGTCTATCTGGAACCTAATGACGTTAATTGCTTACGTGAAAACACTGATTCACGCATAAATGGGCATTTCCTACACTGGGTGAGGGAAGTGGGCGTCCTCCTGCAGTGAGTCAAAGAGTCTTGTGTTCATGAGGCAGCTGTGCAGCCCAGCACGCGCCAGTCTGCAGCACAGCCTTCTGAAGGGCTGAACTTGAGAAGCATGGAGGCGACGAGAGGCAACGTCTCGAGGAACGTGTCGGGGTGCCAGCCGATTGACCTGCCCTTTACGCACAGGTTCCTGCCCACCGTCTACATCCTGGTCTTCATCATCGGCGCGTCGGCCAACGTGTTCGGGCTCAGGTCGGTCTACAACGGCTGGAAGAAGCTCGGCAACATCAACGTCTTCATCCTGAACCTCGGCGTGGCTGACCTGCTCTACGTGTCCACGCTGCCGTTCCTGGTCAGCTATTACGCGGCGGACAGCAAGTGGATGTTCGGCCAGACGTTCTGCAAGATCACGCGCTTCTGCTTCAACCTGAACCTGTACGGCAGCATAGGCTTCCTCACGTGCATCAGCCTGTACAGGTACCTCGGGATCGTTCACACCATGAAGGTGATGGGTAAGATCAACACCAGGATGTCGGTGGCCATCAGCGCCCTCGTGTGGGCTCTGGTGTTCGTGCAGATCCTGCCTGACATGTACTTCGACAAATCCCTGCCGAACTCCTCGGCCGACGCCTGTTACGACACCACGACGGACCAGTGGATCAAAGACTACCTGTCCTACAGCCTGGGCTGGACCTTCAGCGGCTTCGTGGTGCCGCTGCTCATCATCCTGCTCTGCTATGGCCACATCGTGGTGGTTCTGGCCACCAGGGCCAACATCAACACTCTGCTGAAGCAGCGCTGCCTGAAGCTGGTGGTCATGCTGACCGTGCTGTTCTCCATCTGCTTCATCCCATACCACGTCTTCAGGAACCTGAACCTGAAGACCAGGATTCTGAAGGCCGAGGGGACGTGCCACAGGAGCTTCGACAATATCTACGTGGCCCACCAGGTGAGCCGGGGGCTGGTGTGCATGAACAGCGCCATCAACCCCCTGATTTACCTGGTGGGGAACGATGAGTTCCTCATGCGGCTCCACGACATGAGCAAGAGAGCCAGGCTGTCGGTCATGCAGTTGACCGGCGCCATCATCTACCGCAGGCCTCAGGAGATGGACTCAGTGGCTGATGGTCGGCCAGACGCTCGCAACGCTGTGGGGGATGAGAGGAACTGATGTTGCTGGACACATCCTAACCCTAGAACCGGGTCCGGTTCTGGTTCTGGTTCAGGAGGTTCGGGGGTGTTCCTGCTGTGCTACACGGCGGATGAGTTCAGAAAGTTGACGTCCACAGATACATTATATGTCCAAAAGTTTG
The DNA here is from genome assembly GCF_030463535.1 of Salminus brasiliensis. Taxonomy (NCBI): domain Eukaryota; kingdom Metazoa; phylum Chordata; class Actinopteri; order Characiformes; family Bryconidae; genus Salminus; species Salminus brasiliensis. The sequence goes on from NC_132898.1 coordinate 1,216,335, forward strand.
TGGACACCCCTTCTAATGAATGCGTTCAGCTACTTTAGGCTGCACCCATTGCTGACACAGATATGCAAATGCACACACACAGCTTGTCTAGTCCCTGTAGAGAGGTACTGCCACCATGCTGCCTAATAATGCCAGGCAGGAGGAGGTCTGGTGGTGATCATCTCATCCAACATCTCATCCTGATACCCTTGATTTCAGAAGAAACAGTGAATGAGGTGTCCCAATACTTTTGTCAATATAGTGTATGTACATGAACAATGTTATGGATATTGGCGACAGCCCTCCGCTCCTGCATCGGTGGACCCGATGGCCAGCTGGAGCTCCATCACTTCAGAGGACCCCACAGCCCAATGCTTGGGGGGCTCTACACCCCTCCAGCCCATGCCCTGCTTTGGGCACAGCGACCTTAGACTGAGCTGCTCCAGGGAACCCTGTTCTATGCACTTACTTGAACATGTGACTAACCGTAAGGGGTGTCTGGATACTTCTGGACAGACTTGTTTGACTTCCTACTTGACTGGTAATCAGCGTGTGCTGGAGCTTTAGAACTTCAAGACCTGGTCCAGCCTATGTGCTGAATCGTGGCCTGCATGCGAGGCTAGGTGGACCTTGAGCTTCAAATGCTGGTCTGCTAGAACTCGGCCGCTCATAGGCTGGTGTTACATTCCACACTGTTCTGACCAGGGTCAGTGACAGCAACCCACTTCAGAATGTCAGGAAACGCTGATGACTTATGGCCTGATTGTTCAGCGTGGGGGTTTTTTATGCCTGCTTAAATCTGAGGCTGGTCTGCAGAGGAAGCGAAGGGAGGTAAAGGCCAGGCCTGTTCCTAGCATGAAGCATTTATCATGCTCCTGATCAGATGCCTGGCTAGCACGCGATCAGCGGCGCACTGGGAGTTTCATCAGTGCGGGCTGTGTGGTGGTGGGGCCTCCAGACAGGATCTCACAGCACCATTAATATTCATTACAGCACTGATAGGGAGGCGTTTCCTCTCTGGTTCTCATTCTGAATCTTCCGTGACCACAGACGGCTGCTCAGAGTAAAATGAAAGGATTTAGATAGAAACTGATAGAGACACCTTAGCACTGCAGACAACAATCAGGCATGCGTCATACTAGCACTGCCAGCCCTGTCAGGTCTGGGTGGGTGGGGGGGAGACCTGAGGGTTCTTCCGAGAAGCCCTGATGATTTCTGGGAATTCGAAAAAAATTATCAATTATGATTGATCACTGGATCACAACAGATGCAGGCAATTAGTTTGCAAATGAGGTGGAGAGGCTAGGCTAATGTTACTAACAAACACTGGACTTGGACTGTAGCTAATCTCGTTTCTGTAAACACACGCCCCCGAAATTATATTTATTTGCATTAAAAGTTATGAGCTGTAACACCGGGTCCACCCTTTTAATGCCGTACCGAACCGTCTACGAGAGGCTGTCCTCGTATCTGAAGAAGCATTTAAGCAGGGCTGGGCGATATGGTATAAATACTGTATCACGATATTTAAAGATTTTTTTCACGATATTTTTACGATACATGTGATCACAGACTAAAACCATCCGTATCAGATTCTTATAAACTGCTATTCAGCACTAACAGTCTCCTCCATATGATTAGAGAAGCTTACTGTTATCACAATACGAAATTTATCACGATACGAATTTTATCACGAGACGATAAAATATCGTCATATTACCCAGATCAAAAAGGCTTCATAAACACTGCTCAGTCCCGCGGAGAAGCTCATGTTTGTCCATATTGGGATGACCAGGCGTCCCCCTTTTGCTGGAGATGTCCTCCTTCTCCTTCTGCGTGGTCTTGTAAGCTGATATCAGGATTTTGCACTGATTTCACATCAGAGTTTTCTTCTACAGCTGCTACGCAACTTTAAACATGCCTGCTTAAGCCCCGCCTCCTCAGCGCCCGCCACTATTGGTCTACACGCACCTGCATCTTCATCAACCGCCACCGCCGATTGAGCACAGCCTAAAAATGCGTAAACGTGAACGTAAATAAACACGAATCAGGTTTGTCTTTACCTGATTTTTACATTTTGTCTTATTGATGTATTTATTAATGTATTTTTACAGTGGAAGGAGATGATGTTGTGTAACAGGGTGGTAAAAGTGCTTCTTTTTAGTTAAAAATTGAAGGTGGTGATTTATCAAAGTAGTCTACGTACCTTGTCACGTAGTCCTACTTTAAGCCCCCAGCCACACCATCCTAACCATGATGACCATGTCCCCAGTGTCCTTATTTTTGAAAAACAGAAGTTATTGGCTGAAGTAAAAGTCGCATCCTGTTCTAAACCACACCCCTTTACCAAGAGAGACCGGCTGAGAAACAGTGTGTTTACAGAGACGGGTAAATTGGTGACAGTCCAAGTCCAGTGTTTGTTAGCCACATTAGCCTAGCGTCTCTTGTTGTAAACTAAAGAAGCTCACATCAGTTTTGACTGATCGACTGAATCTGGGGTCAGAGATCAGTCATATTACTCTGATTTAAGTGCTTAAATGTAGGGCTGGGCAATATGACGATATTTTATCGTATCGTGATAAATATCGTGAAAAAAGTCTTTAAATATCGTGATGTAGTATTTATACCAAATAGCACTGAAAGAGGTTCCATCAGTGTTACAGGTCATATGACTTATTTTCAGTGCTCTGTAGAACCATGTTAGCTTAGAGTTTAGCTGTAGTGGACAGCTAGTCAGTCAGATGACCACTGCATGATGGACAGGCCCAAATCAGTGAGCCCTGGGACACCTTGAAACCTGCTACAGACAGACTGAAGACTTCAGGACATGACGGGACGTTTAATGAAAGGTTTGCTGGACTGGTGTGTAACCCTTTCTCGACTGAACTGACGCCGTTACTTAAGCGATAGGATGTGGAACAAAGAATTACAGAAGAGGCTTAGTTGCACTTGTAAAATCTTCATTTCGGGGAAGCGAACAAACACTGTCGCTGCTTTTCAGGGCTGGGTAACGCTTTATCGGACTGTGGCCGTGCTGTAAATTAGTCTGTTTAAGAATGTCTGTGTTATATAGCCTGTAAACAGCTGAATAAAGTGAAAAACTGCAAACTGAAGGTGCCATTATTGTCATTATACACTTACACTATATGGGCAAAAGTATTGGGACACCTGCTCATTCACTGTTTCTTCTGAAATCAAGGGTACTAAAAAGAGTTGAGCTGCTTTTGTTGGAATAAGTAAGTCTCTACTGTCCAGCGAAGAAGACTTTGCTGTGAGAATTTGATTGCATCCAAATTAGGAATTAGTGAGGTCAGATCATCCCTAACTCCCCAACTCTTCCCAAAAGTACTGGATGGAGCTCCACCATCATCATTCCAGAGAACACAGCTCTTCCACTGCTCCACAGCTCCTCAATGCTGGGGGGCTTTATACCCCTTTACTAGCCCACGCCTGGCATTATTAGGCAACAAGGAGCCAATAGGGTCATGATGTTGATCTGCTCCAGAGGGTCCTATTCTATTGGCAGTACTTCTTCTCTACAGGGAAGTGGAGAAAGCCAGATTTACACACAGTGTCAAAAGCAGAGCTAACAAATTACATCAGATATGTTAATAATGAAACTCCAGATGACTCGGAAGATCCAGAGAAAGATAAGCTAAGCTATTAGCTTTCTGGGCCTGCATTGCCATCACCATCTCCCGGTCACCAGATTAACAGAGTAAAACAGCGGAAGGTCCAGGCCCTCCGACTCAGCGGGATCTTCATTATTAACGTCTCTGATGTCATTTGTTAGCTCTGCTTTTGACACTGTGTGTAAACCTGGCTTCGTCCACAGTCGCTCAGTCCTGAAACACAGCCGAGCTCCTTCTATGGGAGGGGAACGGAATGAACAGTTATTTGGAACTGAGGAGTGTTTAGATGTGTTCTTCTGCACTTGGACAAACACTTCACTGGCTTAAACAATGCTGGGAGGTTTCCCAACCGTTCCACCATCAGCATCTGGTTGGGGTTCAAGAGCAGTTAACTGGAATGTACAGCTAAGCAGGTTAACAGAGGCTGTAGAGCTGTAGAGGCGCAGTAACTCTGCCTGGTTCCAGTCCAGAACTCTAGTCAGTGGACTTAAAAATGGCCTTAAAAAGGAGCCGCACTGTTTATAAAACCCTGCTGGAGAAGGTTTACCTAATCTTGAATAGAAGCGCAGTACTGTAGATCAGACAGGTTTAGCCCAAAATAAAGGGCCCACATCCTCGAATTTTCTTATATTTCATTTTTACTATTAATATTGTAAGCTATTGTACTTCACTGCATTCCCTCGCCCCTCTTCACACCTTAGATTGGGGTAAAGTTTAAAAGTTTACTGTATTTCTATCAGATTCCTCCAGATTCCTGGAGGGACTATTCATGTACAGTAAGAAAGATGACAGCATGTCCAGACACAACGGCTGGCGCTTTTCCATAAACTGACTAAAACTAAGCTTCGCCCTGGGAAAGTATCCAAATGTTGCTGTTCGGAGAAACGGATGTGTGTGTTTGCACTAGGGCTAGTCCGAACAGCAGTCTGCAGGCTTTAAGTGCTTGTTGGTGTTTCTGTATTTCTGAGTATTTGAGGGCTCACTTTACAAACCGTCAGAGATTTGACCAAAAAGAAACATGTAATGCTAATAAATTCTACTTTTGCCGGTCCAAACCTGACTAGTGCGCCCCCGAGTGGTTGAAAATGCATCTGTACTGCACATGTAACTCCGCCTTAACACCATTATATAGCGATGAGTGGCAACTTTCCAAATGTTGACATTCCCAACATTTGGATGTCTCAATTGGAAAACCATCTAACTGGCTGATTTCTATTCTACCTGAACCTCTCTATGCCCCGCCCTGAAGTAGATTTACTCTTTAAAAGCAATATGATTGACCGTTCATGCGTTAATCCATCAATTCCAGTAACGTTCCTGCACTTTAAAATATGTCCAGTAGGTGCTATCAGCGCTACATTACAACAGTAAGCGTATAAAGGTGCAAGTGCGAATGAACTGAAACAGGTCGAGCATCTTCGTACTGGCGCTAGCAGGCTGAACATTTCTCAGATGAACGCACTTGATTCGATAGATCTGCTGTGTTTCCATGGTAACCAGCCTTTTATTAAACATCCTGCTCTGAGAATGTAATCGTCTGATAAGTTAAAGAACTTAAAGAGCTGGTTAATTGGACAAGTACTCAGATATTAAGTGGCAGTGAACAGTACCACAACAATATATATATTATACTTAAGTACATAAAAAAGAGTACTTTTATATTTTAACTAAAGTAGGAATATAATATTTGTGTATTTATATAAATATGAATATAAATATTTAATATTTAAAACACTGAGAAAGCTTATAGCTGGTGGTGATTCACATCACTGACACTGTGTGGCCCTTCTGGTGCTTATTCTAATTTCTTGAACTGAAATATTGTAAAGTATTATTCATCATGCAAGCATTTATAATCCAGCGAGCAAAACAGTTTTATTAGTTTGAAGAATTTATAAATTATATCTGATCTGTCGAGTACTGCAAAGTCCGCTCCACTGTTCTCCAAAAACCCTCAGATGGTTTTGAGCCAGACAGCGTCAATCCAGGGGCCGTAGACCAAGAAGCAGGAGTCCAGTCTCTTGACTGTAAATTCGTATAACCTGTCCGGAATCAGATTGTTGACCTTGATGCAGTAGCTCACGCATGTCAGCGTGGCCATCTGGGTTCTTAGAGGTTCGGTGGTTGGATGTAGGAGCTTGTAGTGGATCTTGAACTGCTCGCCTGTCTCGTGCTGCTCCTGCTCCTCGATACCCCAGTGCAGAACGACGGAGTTCGAGGAGGCAGCACACAGGGCTTTGTCGAACACCACTGGCTTTTTGATGCTCAGGGCCAGACAAAGCTGTGGGACTTCACTGCTTCTGGCCTCTGAGATGAGCTTGTGCTTGAGATGGACACTACCAGGCACCATCGCTTCTTCAAACTCCACAGCCACCTTCAGAAGACTGGCTATTTTCCCCTGAATGGCGTCTTCTTCTTCCAGCACGAGCGACCCAAGCCGAATTCGGCCGACGAGGGCCTCTAGCTCTGCGCGGCCCCTGCTGAGCATGGAGTAGAGCTCTTCCAGGAGGGCCAGCTGAACCTTTACTTGGGCGTTGCCCATCTTCTTCATCCGCTGGAGCCTCCACGGGTCGATGAGGTGCAGGACTGTGGAGTTTAGGGTGTAGTTGTGGTCGTGCTCAGGATAATTGTGCATGATCTCAATGTAGAAGGAGCACCTTCTGAGAAACTCCAGCTTGTGGGCGTAGGCCCGGAGCAGAGCAGGAGTCACTTGCATGGTGAGCAGATACATTATGTACTGTTCGGTGTCGTCGGGAGCCGGCGGCATGTCTGGCTGGGAGGGGGTATCACCATTGCCTTCATCCATTTGGCCCCCAGTACTTCAGGTGAGGTCTTCACGGGAATCCTGTAGTACAAACAGCTCAGTCAGTCTATGCTGGATGAAGTTCTCTCTAGTCAAACGTTCATAAGCCAGACCTTCAGCTTGAATACATTCAAATGGAATAATTGAGGCTAATGAGAGCTGTAATGTGATTTGGACCTCATTACCGCACATCCAATAGCAAAGAACCAGGTTCTGTAACGCTGAGTGCGCTGGATGCTTGGAAATATGCCTTCATTTAACTGCCTACAGCCACAGACTCGGCTGAGGTGATTAGCATTGCTTTTAAATAAAATTAATAAGAAACGGTTTCTAAAAAAAAAACATTTTTCTAAAAAGCTGATGTACTTTTAATTTGTTACTTTTTTAGAATAATGTGATATCAGAAAAATTACGATCAAAATGAAAATATTGTAAAAAGTTAAAAAAAGAGATCAAAAGATAAAATGTTGATCAAACTAAAATGGAAGTGATCAATAATTAAATATTTACATTAATAAAACAAAACAAATCTATAACTAAGAGCATAAAAATGTTATAAAAGACAAAATAGATTGAATAAATATGGTTTTAGTTCATGTCTTCATATGTTTTCTTTTTTTCTGTCTTTTACTAATTACTAACTATATAAAGCTGCTTTGTGATGACAACAGTTGTAAAAAGCTCTACAAATAAATTTGACTCGACTTGACTAGTTTGTTTTTAAAGATTTCTGAGAGATAATTTTGTCCTGTAGAGCCCAATATATATAAACTTATTATAAATTATATTATAAACTAATAATATATTTTTAGAATCTGATGCAGAAAATAACTGGATGAGGAGCGCTCTATGCTCGGTGCTCGATATATAAGCACTGTTTGGGTTCAGCAGTCCTTGACTTAGGACCTACAGTATATAGTGCACTATATACAAAAATGCTCATTTTATTTATCTCTATTTTATTATAATTTAGTCCATCCATATATATATATGTATATATATATGTTTTGTATTTTTTAAATTTAGGTCTGATATTTGGGTGTAGAGGCCAGTTTAAACAATGCATGTAAGTAAGGGGCCTCTGAGATCCAGTCTGGGTCTATAATAAATATTTATTGGCAGATTCATTCAAAAACAATGAAAAAGTTCAGGTAGGTGTCTGGATCTCTTCCTGTTTGCTCACTCAGAACATCGCTACGACTCAGTTTCTCGCCCAGTAATATAACCACATCTGCTTCACATCTGGTGGTTGGTTACAGAGTACAGATGAAAGGAACCCGCTAACGCTGTTAAGGTGTAAGAACAACAGGAAGGCCTGCTCCCCTTTGAGGAAAGGGTGCGTTTTACAAGATGTATGAGCCAAAAAGCTGCCATGAGCAGTCGACGTGAGAACAAGCGCAGTCTATGTGTTTGACCTATGGCCTACAGTAGAATCTTAGCCAGGAGGGTGGAGTTTCAGGAGTGGTTCTCCTCAAAGAGCTGCAGTTGTTGCACAGAGCTTGTACTGTGTCAGTCTATACCCTCTGCGGGCGTGGACAAGAACATGCCTGCACCCAGGTTCCTACGCGTATGTGCAAAGATCTTAGACACCCAAGAAAAGTAGGTTCAACAGATTTAGACTGTCAAAACTATATCAGTATATGTCAGTGTCTACCTGTAATTAACTCTATATAACATTAGAATAAACCCAAATAAACATAAAGTCAGTGGTCAGTGAGAGTATCTATCTGTAATTAACTCTATATAACATTAGAATAAACCCTAATAAACATAAAGTCAGTGGTCAGTGAGTGTCTACCTGCAATTAACTCTATATAACATTATAATAAACCCAAATAAACATAAAGTCAGGGGTCAGTGAGAGTGTCTACCTGTAATTAACTCTATATAACATTAAAATAAACCCAAATAAATATAAAGTCAGTGGTCAGTGAGTGTCTACCTGTAATTAACTCTATATAACATTAGAATAAACCCAAATAAACATAAAGTCAGGGGTCAGTGAGAGTGTCTACCTGTAATTAACTCTATATAACATTAGAATAAACCCTAATAAACATAAAGTCAGTGGTCAGTGAGTGTCTACCTGCAATTAACTCTATATAACATTAAAATAAACCCAAATAAACATAAAGTCAGTGGTCAGTGAGTGTCTACCTGTAATTAACTCTATATAACATTAGAATAAACCCAAATAAACATAAAGTCAGTGGTCAGTGAGAGTGTCTACCTGTAATTAACTCTATATAACATTAGAATAATCCTAAACATAGCTCACTACATATTGTATCTAATTTATAATTGTATTTTTATTTACAATTATGTAAATTATATATATATATATATATATATATATATATATATATATATATATATATATATAAAGAAAGTAAACAACAAGCATTTTGTATGTTTTCTAAAACAAACTAAAAATATAGTTTATGGTATTAAAGGTATATTTAGGTATTTTCTGGTGCATGCTGTGCACAGACAAAAAAACGTTTATTTTTATTTCTTAAGTAATAAATTTTATATTTATTGAATGTATTTTGTATTATTAATATATTATTTAATAATTAATTAGGGTAATAAATGATTTAATTACCACACTGATGTTGCAAATGTCTCAAAAACTCAAATATCCAATTTCACACAGTAGGCTTTAAATGATTCAGTATAGATGAGTTAACAACAGCAGCAAAGTCAAATGCCAACAAGCTAGCTAGTTTAACAGCCTCGGGTTTCTGTTTATCTGCTATTTTAATAAATAAATGAAAGCAAGCCACAGCCCCACTAGCATTTAAAATCAGCATTAATTCATACTGAAAAAACTGAAATATCAGAAACAGCTGTCTGCTGGAGGGGCAGGAAGGTGTGGCTGCAGTTCTGAACTGAACCACTAGAGGCGCTGATAGTGCGGCTCTGCAGCTGGACACCACTGGGCTGCTTCGCATTTTAGCAAAACCACAAATTATTCATTATTTTTTAAATAAACGAAATTAATTCGGACTGACCGGATTAAAACAAAAACTATTGACTGTTTTGTGGCGGATTAGATCAGAAAATTATCTGTTAAAATGATTATTTTCTACAAAACAACCAACCTGCTGCACTGTTAGCCGGAACTGCCTGTTAGCTGTTTTCAAAGCTGTTCAGCGTCGCCATGGAAACCCGTGACATCCTACTTACAGATTCAAGCTACTTTAAGCTGCACCCACTGCTGATACAGATGTGCAAATGCACACACACAGCTGGTCTAGTCCCTGTAAAGAAGAAGTACTGCCAATAGAATAGGACTCTCTGGAGCAGATCAACATCATGACCCTATTGGCTCCATGCTGCCTAATAATGCCAGGCGTGGGCTAGAGGAGTATAAAGCCCCCCAGCATTGAGGAGCTGTGGAGCAGTGGAGGAACTGTGTTCTCTGGAATGATGGTGGAGGAGCTCCATCCAGTACTTTTGGGATGAGGTGGGGTGGTGATCATCATCATCCAACACTCTGACCTCAGTAATGCTCTTGTCTCTGAATGCAATCAAATCCTCACAGCAATGCTCCTCCTCCAAAATCTAGTAGAAAGTCTTCTTCTCTGGACAGTAGAGACAGTGACTCCAACAGAAGCAGGATCAGCTCTTTTAATAGCCTTGATTTCAGAAGAAACAGTGAATGAGCAGGTGTCCCAATACTTTTGTCCATAGGGTATTCTAATATGCTTACATTGCTTCCGCTTTCTATTAATGTGTACTCCTTATTTCCTAATGTATTTGGCCCACAATGACCAAAGGTATCCAGACACCATGTCAAATTAGTGCATTCACTGTTTTTAGGATGCAACCAGTGCTGACATACACACACACACACACACACACACACACACACACACACACACACACACACACACACTTTAACAGCTTGTATATCTTCCTTTGAAATGCACTGCAAATTAAACACTGCCTGCCATGAGCAGCCACACATGACCTGAAGGTCACCGGGCCCAATGCTAAGCGCAGGCTAGAGGCCTGTAAATCCTGTAAATCCCCCCCCCCCCAGGCTTGGGCTGTGGGGTTCTCTAGAGTGATGATGGTGCTCCGTCTAGTATCGCTGGGCTGAGCTGAAGTGGCAGGGCTAATCCTCCAGCATCCCTACATGACCTCAATGCACCTGTCAAATCTGCACACCAGAGTTAAGAGGCGAGGTCATTAGACAGCAGATCCAGTAGGTGGCAGTACTGGTCAACAGTTGCAGCTCTGTGAGTGCTGAAGTGATGAAGACGCTGCCTGATGCCTGAGACACTGTTCTACCAGAGTTCTGAGAAGAGTTCGGCTCTAGAACCTGCTTTTAAAATCAGATCATTAAAATGGTGGAGGGATACATGCTGCAGGGTGTAGTGCGGCTACAGAAAGTAGTCCCTAAAGAGAACTGCATTAGTTCAGATTCTCTATTCACTATTTTACCTTCATCATCATCATCATCATCATCATTCCATATAAAACTCAGAAGACTCGTGTAGCTTCACTGGTGGGTTTGGATAGGAGATAAATTATGGGCTGTATCGGTGTAACTGTAGTCATGGCGACCAAGGCCTGCTTCCATTCACCTCCACTGTAGAGAGATCAGAGTGGGTCAGTTTCTCTACAGTGAAGCTCAGATTCACACCACCTTACTTCAAGCCCTGCAAGATCCTAAATAAACATCTCCAATCAAAGCTGGGAACCTATATACTTATCAAGCATTATTAATATTTATTAATAATATTTGTTATGATAACATTCTAAATTCATCAACTCTACATGCATTAAAAAGATGGTTGACAGGTGTCGTATAAAGCTGCCTAGGCTCCCTAACTCAAAGTGGAGTGAAACTAAATGATTGGCACCACGAGCAGCGGCTGAACCCTGAGGTATGTGCTGGACCGTTGCTGTCTGGACACTTGTAAGTGACATTATTGATTTCATGTGATGCGAGCTATTCCTGTTGGGTGGATGAGACTAATACTAGAAGCACCCTTCAGTCCCAGATTCTCTCACCTGGTCCACAAAGATAAAACATGAGCCCTCAAGGGAACATGCTGTTCATTTGGGAGGGCCCTTCTGCCCTTTTGGAGGAGGGGGGGGTGGGTGAGCTGGAGGCTGTGGGTATAGGCTCTGTACATCAAGGAAACTCGAGGCTCGAGGCTGCCAAGTGAGAAAGTATTAGGCAAGACCGTGGCTAATTCAGAATAAACGGCCTTTAGTCTCGTTCTGTGAATCACACCTTTTCACCCCATGTTTTACTCGTAAGTGATATCACCACTGACGCCCATAAATCTGCTGCAGAAAGGTCACACCCTGGCTGACCCTAACCAGATCTTGAGATGTGGTCAGCTGGGCAGAACCTCGAAGTTGCAAACTTTGCAAACTTACAAACAGTTCACCCCTTACATTTTAGTAGACCTAACCATCCGCCATAACATTAGCACCACCATTAGTGCATTCTATTGAGTAGGCCCCCTTGTGCAACCACAGCAGACCTGACCATTTGAGGCATGGACTCCACAAGACCTCTGAAGCTGTCTTGCTGTGGAGTCTGGCACCAAGTCTAACGTTAGCAGCAGATCCTTTAAGAAGTCCTGTAAGTTGTGAGGTGGGCAGGACCTCCATGAGCATCAGTGAAAAGCCTTGGGTGATCATAACCCTGTCGCCAGTTCACCGGTTGTCATTGTTCCTTGGAGCATAGCGGGGGTCCACGGCCTGCGCCACACACACACCCTACCATCAGCCAGAAATAATCGGAACCGTGACTTATCGGCAGGTTGCACTCATGTTGCCAGTCCACTAGGGTCCCAGGTGAGGTGCTGTGTCCAGTGTCACGCTGATGGGTCTTCTGCTCCCATATCCCATTGAAGCTAAAGAACGCTGCACTGACCTGCGGAGTCCTATTCTATATGGCAATATAGCAATATGTGCAACTTAAAGTAGCAGATTGCATTCATTATACAAGGTGTCCACAAACTTTTGGACACATAGTGCATATAACTAACCGTGGGACGATTATACAAGGCCATAGGCTCATAATGTGACACAGGGCCAGAGTAAACACTGGTGTACTATTCTGACACACACACACTGGGTAACATTGCGTACTCGGCCATAACTCCCTCTCCTTAGCTTTGCACTCTTCTTCATATCCTCGACTGCCAGAGTTCTGCTGTGTCAAGCCCTGATTTATTGCCGTATACCATCTGGGCATACTTCATGTTGCTTGCTTTGCACACTCACTTAAATAGTCTGAGGCCTTGTCATGTGTTCTGGCCACTTCTCGGCTGAGCTAGAGGGCCTCCACGTGAGTCTCTTTGGCCTTATACTCCAGTGCCCACTGGTTGACTGTGGCTGACTCGTTCAGAACATCTCCAAATCTTCAGGGCAGGCCTTGTGGGGAAGGCCTTGTATGCAGTGGCCATGGGCGCCCAAGACTCAAGGCTGATGCTCATGGAGGCCCCACTTAGGCACAACTTACAGTACTTAAAGGACCTGCAGCTAACATCTGAAGGTGTCCAGATACCACAGCAGGACACCTTCAGAGGTCTTGTGGAGTTTCTACCTTGATGAGTCTAGAACTAGAACTCTGTCCTTCACATAAAAACACTAGAAGGCCTGTCCACCTCGAGGCACATATCAGAGGCGCGGGATCGTGTCTACTTCTAAGAGAGTTATACCTCACCCCGTCTCGCTCTTCCAAGCTGTTACATAATTACTGCAGGCTGCGGTTATGAGAATGTCATTAATACTGCACGTTGTAATGAATCTGCTGGATCCATTTGGAATACCAGGCTGTCTAGTACTGCAGACGACTCTTTACAAACAAGAGGTTTCCAGCGTGAAGAAGAGCAGGCAAAGAAGCATTTAGGCATTTAAATGAGTCTTAAAATATAGTATAAAATAATAATACCATATACAGTGTCTCTGGAGGTGTCTCCTACAGGCCGGCACTGTTCCTGCAACTGGCGTGCAGGTTCTGAATCTGTGATTGCAGCTCAGCAGTAATGCTGTGATATAGCTGTTGGTGGCTAAGCTGTTGCTAGGTGGTTGCTAAGGTGCCGCTCTGGTATAGGCATGTGGTAAAATGTGGGTTGCCAAAATGTATGCCTAAAAGATGGTTGGTCCACTATTTTGGGCTAATAGAGCTGTGTCCACAAACCTTTGTCAAAATGTGGTGTGCCAAAACTTTTGCCCAAAAATGATTGGCCCAAAAGATCACCCCAAGCCCAATCTATGAAAATTCTATGTTATTGCTAGACTTGGTGACTGTAGCTTGAAAATGTGACCTGGAGAGGAGTTTGAATTTATGGGTGAAAAATTTACGGACGCATTTCAATGCATTCCTATGGAGGTGTTTTGGCCACAATAATTTTTTTCTAACACTTTCTATACAAAAACGATTTCACTTATCCAAAAGCTGAAGTATAATGAAAGTATAATATAATATATATGTATATTGTACACAAGCACACTATTGGAGAGCAGGACGGATGTGTCAGAGATAGAACAGCGTCTGTATTTTGAAAACTGTAGGAGGAGTATTAGGCATATCCGACAATTTGCGTTTTTTTCTAAATGCTCTTAATCCCTTTACATATATTTGTTACTGTGCCTTTAAATCTCTGCATTGTTCATCTGATTTAGACTAAAGGTCTTCTGTCTGTCTGGCATTTTCTTTTCTTTTCTTCATGGTTTCATGGCTTTATGCACCTTAAAAACAGTCAGAAATTCATTTTTACAGGTTTCACAAGTTTCAGACCCGTTCCACAGGCCTCTGTTGTAACTGTGCCTTTAAGACTGACAGATAGACAATGAGCTCTGTTCCGATTGGCTGAACTGTCCAGATAAGCCTGAAATGCACCTTATCGCCTCAGTACGGACGCACAGTGCTGTAGGTGGAGTAGGTGGATTTGGGCCCAGTGCCACACTGTTACACATCCTCAGAGTTCAGTGTCTGAAAAAAGCAAGATCCTCAGGGACCTGCACAATGTTTGGCAGGTGGGTTTAACGCAAACGCAAAGGGGCTCTGTATGGTAATAATATACACTAATCTGCCATAACATTAGCACCACCTGGCGATATTGACTAGGTCCACCCTGTGCCACCACAACAGATCTGACCATTCGAGGCATGGACTCTCTGCAGGTGTCCTGTCGTATCTGGCCCCAAGACTATTTGGCGTGCACATGACCCTGTCGCCGGTTCACCGGTTGTCCTTCTTTGGAGCACCTTTCTTGGTAGGTACTCACCACTGAACACCAGGAGCACAAGATCCACAAGATCCACAAGATCCAGTCGCCTAGAACATCACAGTTTGGTTCTTGTCGAAGTGTCTCTGATTCAGTGTCTAAGTGGTTGCTAATGAATTGCTATGGTGAAACTGTTGGTTGCCAAGGTGTTGCTAGGTGGTTGGTAAGGTGTTGCTGTTGTAAAGCTGTTGTTTGCTACGGTGTTGCTAGGTGGTTGCTAAGGTATTGCTGTGGTATAGCTGTTGGCTGTTAAGGTGTTGCTAGGTGGTTGCTAAGGTGTTGCTGTGGTACAGCTGTTGTTTGCTAAGGTGTTGCTAGGTGGTTGCTAAGGTGTTGCTGTGGTACAGCTGTTGGCTGCTAAGGTGTTGCAAGGTGGTTGCGAAGGTGTTGCGGTGGTACAGCTGTTGGCTGCTAAGGTGTTGCTAGGTGGTTACTAAGGTGTTGCTGTGGTATAGCTGTTGGCTGCTAAGGTGTTGCTGTGGCATAGCTTGTAGTTGCTTTAGTGTTGCTGGGTAGTTGCTAGGGTGTTGCTGTGGTATAGCTGTTATTTGCTACAGTGTTGCTAGTTGGTTGCAAAGGTGTTGCTGTGGTATGGCTGTTGGCTGCTTAGGTGTTGCTGTGGTATAGCTGTTGGCTGCTAAGGTGTTGCTAGGTGGTTGCTAAGGTGTTGCTGTGGTATAGCTGTTGGCTGCTAAGGTGTTGCTAGGTGGTTGCTAAGGTGTTGCTGTGGTATAGCTGTTGTTTGCTTGCTAGATGGATTCAAGAATTGGAAATGGGCTGGTTTTGCAGCTCTGTTACTCTGATTAATTGATTAAGACTGATTGTTGTTAATTGTTGTTAATTGTTGGACAGATGATCAAACGCTTATGTCATAATTTAAATGAAGGAACCTCAGTTCTGTTTGATGTGGGTGCTTTAAAACCTGTATCATATTTTGCCACTGCAATCATGTTATGAGGGGAAATTCTTCTGAAGCCCAACCGAAGCCAACCTGAAATCCAGAGCTCATGGCGTTCTCCTCCTGACCTTCCTCCTGAGCACTGTGTGTGCCCAGAGAGGGAGGGATTAGGGCTGGAGGCCAGAGCCTGCATGGCTGGCTGGTGTAACCCAAGCTATCCCATCACTTGTCTTATAAATGTAACATTCTCATATTCCTCTATCTGGACGGCAGGGAAGTTTCCAATACAACGAGGGCCTGTGATGTGTGTGTCTGTGTGTGTGTGAGTGTGTGTCTGTGTGTGTGTCTGTGTGTACGACAGTCATCTCAGCAGTGCTTTGAGGAAGGGTGTAGCGAGGGAGTGAGGGTAACACTATCTCTTTGAAGATTATAACACTGCTGTATGTCACATGATGACATGGCTTGAATGGGATGGATGGAGCGAGGAGCACTAAATCAGCCGGCCTCCTTCCGCTGAATATACTGTATACCACCATGGAAACGGCGTGTAGAGGGTCTTAAACCCGTCCTTCATGTTCGATCCACTCTTACAGTATCTTCAACGTCTGCTTAGGGCTGATTCTCAAAAAGATAAACCCAGCAGAAAGGTCACGACCTTTTCCAATAACACTTTTAAACACTTTTTATGGCTCATGGTGGGGTGACGTTACCTGAGGAACATGTCCTGCCTCTTCAAGTTTGGTCTCTTGGCTGAAGGAAGCGCGAGGAAAAGGATAGCCCATTGGGGCGTACAGTGCGTCCACGGGCCAGGCAGCTGGTATGGGGGCAGGTGCGTGCCAACTCATTTGTCAACGGCCCTGTAGGAGGCCCGCTCAGATTACAGAGGTTTCCAGGCTCTGACAATGGCCAAGTCTAAAAATATCCCTTTGGCCAGAGGGTTTTCCACTTGCCTGGTGGAAGTGTGATCGAGCGCACAAAGCATACATGCAGGCATGCACATAGGAACGGGGTGTTAAAGCACAGATACGAGCATGCACTTATAGGTACGCACGCACCGTATACCCATAAATCCATCCACACAGCACTCAACCTGACCCCCCAGCCTTAGTTGCTTGGTTATTAGGTACAGCTCGTTGGCCAGTTTATCAGAAACATCTACACTAATGATGTAATTTGTAGGGTTATAGATATAGTAGCTGTAGCAGGCCATTAATCAATGGAAATGGACCACTATAGGAGCACCACCGACCAGATATGATGGTGGATGGTGGTCCATTTCTAACATGGCTCCATACAGAACCGCATGAGCATAAAGAACCATTTTGTTTGTGTTAGCGCCAAGCTAGACAGACATTTGGATCTTGTAAATAACGTCTATCTGTAATCTGAGGCTCGTCGCAAAGATTAGCATCTACGGGAAGTTGTCTGGGTTGGTTTTACAGCGAAGAGTTCTGGCTCAGAGTTGCCAACAATGACCTCCATTTCTGGCAGCTGACTGAAACCTGCTCATAGTACTACACTGACAGCTGGTGATGTATCTAGAACTTCTACAAAGCCAAGAGTGATGTTTCTCTTTACAAAATTGGCCGCAGCCATTGGAAATCAAAAGGGCTCCTCAAAGGTCTAGAGGTTCACATTTACAGACAGTGACGTTTCTAGATATCTAGAACTTCCAGAAGCCCTAGAGTGATGGATTTACTTACAAAATCGGCTCTATGCTTTGGAAATCGTGAGGGCTTCTCTGAAGATCTAGAGGACCACATTCACAGACAGTGATGTATCTAGAACTTCCAGAAGGCCTAGAATGGTGGGTTTACTGACACAATTGGCCTCAACCACTGACAATTAAAAGGGCTCGTCAAAGGTCTAGAGGTCCACATTTACAGACAGTGACGTTTCTAGATATCTAGAACTTCCAGAAGCCCTAGAGTGGTGGATTTATTTAGAAAGTTGGCCCTATGCTTTGGAAATCGTGAGGGCTTCTCTGAAGATCTAGAGGCTCACATCCACAGACAGTGAGTTATCTAGAACTTCCAGAAGGTCTAGAGTGGTAGATGTACTTACAAAATTGGCCTCAGACGTTGCGTATCATAAGGGCTTCTCTGGAGGCCGAGGGACCCACAGTTGCGAGTGTATTGCTGGGGTGTTTACATACATCAGTGTTACCGGTGTGTTGAGAATAGCCTACCAGGCAAAAATAACCTGACAACAGAAGTTCCATGGTGGAGGATGGTCCCATGGTGGAGGATGGTCCCGTGGTGGAGGATGGTCCTGTGGTGGAGGATGGTCCCGTGGTGGATGATGATCCTGTGGTTTGAGGATGAAGGGCTAGAGAATGAATATCACAAAGTCTTCATCAACAGATGGGCCATGGTCTTGAACTGTACATCTACAAGATGTGGTAGGTGTTTCTAATAAAGTGGCCAATGATTGCACAGAGTGTTCGATATTATAGAAAAACCCGATAATATTTGGTCTTTGGTGGTCCTATGGTGGTCCCTTTCCATTCATTTTAGGATACGCCATAGTGTGTATGGTGTATATGGTAGGTGTTTCTGATAAAATGGCCAAGCAGGTGTACCGTGTATACTGGTATTACATGTAGGTTATTTACTATGTATGGGAGCGGCCTGGTGGGATGCCTGGTGGTCAGCCCATTGTATATTAAGCTACACTGACATTGTATTTTTATACCCTAAAGACGTGCCTGTGAGCTGGTGAGGGAGGGCCTCAGTATACAGGGGACGGAAAGTGCACTTTCCATGGTGAACCGCGGTGAACTCAGCAGATAGTTGTTTAGGATCGGGAATTTCACAGGTCAAGTGTCAAACTCATGGGGTCTGGAAACCTTACAGAGGCTTATATTGTCAACAGGACATTTTTATGCCCGTATCAATCATTAAAGACAGGAAATCATACATGACATGTTTTAAATTTAGGCCTCCGAGCGGGCAGTATGCCTCCGCTCACAGCTCCCTGAAATCCAGAGTATTGCATGACCAGCTAGGGTCCGAATGTACACTGCTTGGAATGCTCTGACCATCATGTTTACAGGCCATTATGAAAGAAGGCTCAAAGACCCCTGGTGATATTTTTCTATTCGTTTTATGCTCATTATATTTTTTATTTTTTATTTCTTCTCTTACTAATTAAATATTTTTGTATTTTAATATAATTATTATATTTTTTTAATTGCTCATTTTATCATATAATTTCCTCTATCATCTTGATTTTTGTATTTTTTTTAATTTGTCGATTTTATTTGCTCCTATTTATTTGTAATTAATTTATTATTAATAACAATAATATAATAATAATTATTAATAATGTATTATTATCTTTTGATAATACAGGGCTACATTAAAAATGAGGGTATTTATGGAAGTAAAAATTGATTGAAATGATCTGAATGATTAAAGAAAATAATTCTCCACATTAAAGACAGTATTTCTATTTATTTCTATTTATTTTATTTATTTACAGGCCTGTTATGAAAGAATGGGGCAAAGACCAGGATGAAGTGAAGTTGAGAAGATAAGAGAGGCCAGGAGAACCTGTACGGTAAGCAGGGCAAGATATTGATCCTCATAAGATGCCATCGGCGGATGGAATCAATAACCTGGGTTATAGGGGTCTGATGCAGTAGTCACACAGCCCGTCCAAACTGTTTCCAGGGCTTCGTTAAGGAGCTTCATTAAGACTCGTTGGTGTGGTCTATGGCTCACAGTGCAGCCCCCCAGTGATCACGGTTCCACCGTCTGTATGGAACTGTACTGGTGGTGCGTGATCACACAGCACACAGTAAAACAGACCAGTGTGCAGAATCCAGCAGCAGAGCTTTCTGAGAGTTACCGAGTTTCTACTGCTGGCTAGACGAGCATAAGTCCAGCTCTGAGCTCTGAGTCCCCCCTTCTCCTCTCCTCTCTTCCTGCTGCCACAGCCTGCCAGAGTTACCGGATCCTCTGCCACCGCGCTCTCTGCCTGGAGAGCCCCTGGAAGGAAACTGCTTGTTCAGATGACGCTTGGCCATGCCTCTAAATACCCCCTGATGTCTGTCTGCAGAACGGTCAGCGTGGGGCCTGCAAGGTCAAATCGCCTGCCTCTGCTGCAGATTCATTTCATCTCGGTTCAGGATGGTTCCACAGCCCCGAACATCTGAACATACAGCACACACACACATACACACACACACACACTGCAGCACTGATAATAATATGGTAATAATAATAATAATAATAATAATAATAATAGGGGCAGTGGTGCTCAGCGGTTAGAGCTCCATGCTATTGATCACAGGGTTGTGGGTTCGATACCCGGGCTCGGCAAACTGCCACTGTTGGGCCCTTGAGCAAGACCCTTCACCCTCTCTGCTCCCTGGGTGCCGAAGCAATGGCTGCCCACCGCTGTGGGTGTGTGTGATCACTGTCCATTGTGTGTGTTTCACTGGTGTGTGTGTGTGTGTGTGTGTACTGCACAGATGGGATAAAAGCCAAATTCCATCTGTGTCCGTCACAAATGGTTGGTCAACATGGTTGTCTTGTCTTGTATAATAAATTATAATTATATTAAATAATCATTTATTTATTTAAGCTTTATTTTTATTTGCTTTTTTTTATCTTATTCTTCTTATGTTTTACATTTTATCATTTTAATGGTTGTTTTAATTTTTTTATTTTGACCAATTTCATTAACATTGTTTTAATTTTTTAAAAGTTGAGATATTCTCATATTTTGACCTTTTGTATTTATATGTTGATTTTTATTTATTTGTTTTAGGCTTATTCTATTTTTATCTTTCACTAATTAATTATTATTATTTATTATTATTATTATTAATTATTATTGTATTTTATTATTATTATTGTATTATTTAATTGTATTATTTGCTCATTTTATCCTAGAATTTACTCTTATTCCTCGATCATCTTGATTTTTCTATTGTGTTTATTCGTCTGTTTACCTCCTGTTTGCCTGTTGTTGATTTTAGTTGATTAAATATTATTTTATTTGCTCCTATTTATTTTTATTCCTATCTTTTGATAATACTGAGCTGCATTAAACATGAGGGTATTTATGTAAGAATGTAAAATTGTAAAAATTGACTGACATTTAAAAAAATCTCCATATTTATTCTCCAAATATTAATTTATTTATCTGCAGAAGATGTGACTTATTTACATCCAACAAAACCAGGAATTTCACCAGGGATGCCAAAACTTTTGCACAAGGCTGTATACAGCAGTATCCTGGTCTGAGAGTCCACTGACAATAACTGACCATTTATTTTAATATAAACCTGGAAATCAACAATTACAGTGCTTCCACTGGTGACCCGGCCTGTGTTTGGGTGTCACCGGGGCAGGAAGAGAGGCTGCAGGTCACTGCAGGGTAAGTCGTGGGAGCAAATGGGAATGTTGCTGAACGAGGGGAACAGTCCAAACCGCAGTAAAAGGAGGAAGGAAGCAGAGAAAGCTCTTGAAGAGGCAGAAGAAGCAAAAGAGGAAGCTGAGGCCTCGCAGGACTGCAGCCCCACGGCCCCGCCACCGCTCAGGCCAGGCACTGTTGTTGTGTTGTTCCAAGAGTGACATCATCCCACTGCTGGCGTACAGGTGCGGTGGCGTCAGGCCTAGCGGTCATGGAAGAGTCCTGGCATTGTTTGCCACTCAGGGAAGTGAAAATAATGCTGCTTCCAGAGAAAAACAAGAGAAGGGGATCTCCCAGCGGCGAGCCTGGAAAGCGGCCGGAGTGACGCGGAACACAGGCAGCGCTGACGCAGTGCGGTGAGAGTGTTACCCAACAGTGTGGGAAAATGTTTTGCATGCTTTTTCCTCCCTAGATAAGCTGTTTATACCATCCCACATAAATGTTTGCTTATAAACAAGCACAAATAAACCAATTGTTTCAGGACAATTAAATGTGCCTCTGAATGGAAAACTGTATTTATAGATTTGATTGAGAGTTCAGTGCACGGAAGTGACCTGCTGTGACCTCACGCACTGTTACGTCCTCATTCAAAAGCAAAACCTGCTTAAAGCATCATCCTGCATCAGCTTCACCTTAAACCATCGTCCTGCATCAGCTCCACCTTAAACCATCATCCTGCATCAGCTCCACCTTAAACCATCATCCTGCATCAGCTCCACCCTGTATCAGCTCCACCTTAAACCATCGTCCTGCATCAGCTTCACCTTAAACCATCATCCTGCATCAACTCCACCTTAAACCATCATCCTGTATCAGCTCCACCTTAAACCATCGTCCTGCATCAGCTTCACCTTAAACCATCATCCTGCATCAACTCCACCTTAAACCATCATCCTGCATCAGCTCCACCTTAAACCATCATCCTGCATCAGCTCCACCTTAAACCGTCATCCTGTATCAGCTCCACCTTAAACCATCGTCCTGTATCAGCTTCACCTTAAACCATCATCCTGCATCAGCTCCACCTTAAACCATCATCCTGTATCAGCTCCACCTTAAACCATCGTCCTGCATCAGCTCCACCTTAAACCATCATCCTGTATCAGCTCCACCTTAATCCAGCAGCTTCAGGATCTGATGCTGATGCTCCACAGACTGACTGGAACAGGGAGAACGGCGTCTCCGTCATTCCCACTCCGGGCCGGAACGCTGTTGCTACTGCACTATGGAGGTTTGGTGGTGGAGCTGCAGGAGGAGAACCTCTCTCCAGAACTGCTGTGTAACGCTGCAGAACCCATAGAGTCATATTAGAGTAAAACCCTGTAGTGTTACTCTACCGCCTCAGCCCACATGCTGCTCCACCTAGCTTTCAGCTTGTCCAGAAATGCATGTGTAAATCCTTACCTTTAGGGGTGGCTCAAAGCGCAGATTACAGGCCAAATCTACGTGTTACATTTACACCACCATGATGTACACAAACACCGCTCACTAGCGAAAGCTTTTTGAGGCTAAATGCAACAGCATATGGAAGGGAGGCTAAATGCTAATGCTAGGTGAACAAGTGGAGGACCACTACAGCTGCAAGGGATAAACTGTGCGTCGCTGAGAAGCCGGGTAACGCAGGCAGGTGCTAGCCGGGTGCAAGGCTAAAAGCTAACATTTGCAGAGCCTACTGCAGTATCTTCAGCTAGCTAACTGCACATGAGAGGGTGTATATATAGGGTGTTATATTCCGAGGTACAATCATAGGGTGGTAAACAGGCTTTTTTCAACCCCTGATAACAACGTAAGCGTTGGTTAATGAGTAGATTAGCTGGGTCAGGTCCAATGGACTGGACAGTGGGCCACCAGAGCCACAACTTGATGCAATAGCTCCATGGACCTCTTTTTGACACTGTGTATATTTAATGACATCGCTGACTGATCCACTATTAAGATGCCTTAGACTGTCCTGAACGGATGAGCCCCTGGTGGAACTTTACTCAGCAGGAATTTCGCCATTGCTGAATCAGCGATTCCGGGGTTTTATAAAGGACTCGTCCTCCAAGTTAGGCCCTCATACACACGGGCAAGGAGATCGCCTACCACACATCTCACACATGCTCGGGTAACCATCCCCCCACTCCCTCACCCTTGTTTTTTCCATTGTGCCTGCCAAAGATCCAACGAGAATGTGGATGACCTAAACATGATTGCATGTCTGACTGGTAGCAGCTGAGGCGGTTTTGAGAGGCCCCGGCTGGCGCTATGGTGGCAGTGTATAGTCACTGTGAATGGAGGATTTATCATCATGCATGGTCCTTCCATTGTGTGACGTGTCCAGTGACGACGTGGGCCGCGGAGTAAGGGAAGTTCGGGTGATGTCATGGCAACACAATCAGCAGATCTAAACCCCAGTGAGAGCTGTGTGGGACCGTGTTGGGAAACGTGTGGAGAAGTGAAACCCAGCCGCTATAGGAGGTGTGTTGACGGCAGGGAAGGACGTGTGGAAACAGATATGACAAATCTGCAGGTCATTCATGCTGAGAATCCCC
Source organism: Salminus brasiliensis (assembly GCF_030463535.1). Lineage (NCBI taxonomy): Eukaryota > Metazoa > Chordata > Actinopteri > Characiformes > Bryconidae > Salminus > Salminus brasiliensis. The sequence goes on from NC_132898.1 coordinate 1,239,869, forward strand.
CTCTCTACCACATCCCAAAAGGGTTCCACTGCATTCGGAGCAGGTGACTGGGACTGAGAACATTGAGGAACACTGAACCAGTAGGAGACGACTTCTGCTTTGAGACACGGTGCATCATCATGCTGGAAGAAGCCGTTAGAAGATGGGTCAATTGTGAGGGCTGGTGGGGTCATGAAGCACATGGTCAGCAACATGGTCTGTGGCTTTCAAGAGATGAATGATTGGTGTTAAAACCCATCACCTCCATCATCAGGCCAGGCTACGTTCCTCCAGTGTTGGAGAGCCTGTGCTGAGCCACTGCAGCCTCAGCTTTCTGGTGTTGGCTGACAGTAGTCGAACCCAATGTGGTTGGAAACCATCCTCCTCAAGGTTGGACGTGTTGTGAGATGCTCTGAGATCTTGTTTGCTCTCCACTACTGTACACAGTGGGTATCTGAGTTACTGTGGCCTTTCTGCCAGCTCCAACCAGACCAGCCATTCTCTGTTGACCTCTCTCAACAACATAGTAAATCCCAGCAGCTCTAGGAACACTCCAGTACTATTGTGCCATAGAGATCATATTCAGCTGGTCCTTACCTGAAGCTGCCTGATCTGTACCTGCATGATTTATCACATTGCACTGCTACAACATGATTGGTTGATTAGGTGTACAGGTGCTACTAATGGGGGTGTTGCCAAGTCTGCTAATCTGTCTTTTTCCTAATTATTCTGTGGTATGGCTTTGGCTTTCTGGTGATCAGGAACCAACGATCGACAGATCAGCCGATCTCTGCAATAACCATAAAACACAGTGTTGTATCAATCAGTCTTTATCAAATTTCTGGAATATACATTAAGAAAACTCACATATATAAATTACTCCATAAACATAAACACACTTTGTATTACAAACATACAGAATCAAACAAAACAGATTATCCTTTTTAAGAATGCTGCCTGAAGTGCTCGTAGCTGCTCATGTTTAGACATTTCCATACCTGTCCAGTTCAGATATCAGTCAGAGGCAAAACAATAAAACAAAAAACTAAGCGTACAGTAGAGTACAGTATTGTAAACTACATTGCAGTACAGTAGAGTACAGTAGAGTACAGTGTAGTAAACTACATTGCAGTACAGTAGAGTACAGTATAGTAAACTACAGCAGAGTACAGCACAATACTGTAGCGTACAGTACACTACAGCAAAGTACAGTATAGTAAACTACATTGCAGTACAGTAGAGTACACTACAGCAGAGTACAGTGCAGTACAGTAAACTATAGTACAGTAGAGTACACTACAGTACAGTGCCAGTGTTCTTCCATTTTTACTTTAGGAAGCAAATATTTTATGGAAAATGTTAATTGATATAATTAAATATATAAATTGAGATTCTGCTTTTTCCCCCCAGTTGCCACAAGTTCCTATATTGGGGTTTCAGTACAGATCTGTCATTGTTAGATTTTCAGGATTGTTTAAAAAAAAAAAAAAAAAATATATATATATATATATATATATATATATATATATATATATATATATATATATATATATATTATATTTACTCTTATGGATAACCTCTAACGAGGTTTGGAGAAAACCGTTTGTATATAAGTTTACACAAAGTACACGATTTGAATAGTTGAATACATCTGTATTCATAATTCCAAATACACAACTTTCATGTACAGGGATTTCCACCAGCATTCCTAAACTCAGAACTCTTAACAGTGGAAATTATTTCAAATAGTAAAAAGCTAATTATCTGAACAGTGTTTCAAAATACTGATGGGGATAATATAAAATTGCTTCATATTTGGATTTTTTTATCTTTTGACATTGTTCTTTATATTGTGTCAATTGTACCTACTGATGAATGGACCAATAGAAATGCTCAAAATGACAAAAATAACATACAAAAAGTGTGTGTGTGGGGGGGGTAAAATCATAAAAATAAATGGTACGTATGATCTCTATAAGGCACTATTTATACTCTGTATCAGTGGTTCATACTGAGCTAATGATTACTGATTTCTTTTTAGTAATACTGGAACATACATGATTATATTAATCATTATTATACTTAATTATTTTCAGTAGTTCAGTAGTTAAGCCACCTTTACACCCCTGTGGGGGGCTGTGACTGTATTAATGGGTCCGGACTTTATCACAGCTAGAGTTTATTCAACTGTATAAACTCTGTTAATGCTAGCTGGTTTTTACACTATACGGCCAAAAGTTTGTAGACACTCTTGTGGGACACAAGATTTGGGAAAATTGCTGTGAGGATCTGACTGCAAATGTTGGATGATTAGTTCTTCCTCTCCCAAAAACTCCCCTTGTATGCTAGTGTGTGGCTCACACTGGAGGAAGGTGGGCTAGGTGGGTTCTGGGTGGGCTTCCCAATTGGGCCCCATGGTTACAACCAAACATGGGTCCCATCTAGACCGCATGTGCAGCGTAAAACCTTGGTGGGACCCTGGTGGGCATGGGGCCTCATGGCTGCTTCAGAGCATCCGGTTCTATTGGTCAGTGCTTTTCCAAGGAGATTCTGTAAGCCTTATGTACCTACATCAGTACATATGTACTTTTATGCAGAAGGATTCACTAAAAAGAAGGGGTGTCCACAAACTTTTGGACATGAGTGTAGATTAATGTGGCACTACATCACTGCATGAGTGAATCCTGCCCACACGGTCCTGATTGATTTCAGATGCGGTTCCTGTGCTATCGGAAAACGTGACGAGGTCGGCTGAGCGTCACATCTGCGAAGTCCGGCGTACCTTCAGAGTCTAAGTGTGTAGCATTCACAGAATATATAAATGTACTTGCATAGCAATTAAGTCAAACCAAAAAAACAAACACTCACACGATCGGCCATTAAAACGAAAGGACAGAAAAGCACAGGTGAAATGCCCTCTAACTTTGTGCTCCGACATTACAACAAAGACCTGATATGAAGATAAAGGATGTGGGAGGAAAGGCGCTTTCCTTACGTAGACCACGGACAGGGACGTTTCAGAAGAATGGCAGTCTCTATTTCTCAGAGAAAGTCCCAGCAGGCTGATAGAGACGGAAACACGATGTTCCTCTCTTGCCCTCCAGTCCTGTCTGTGGTCCGTTTCTCATATCTTCTCCTGCCTCCAGTTTCAGCACTTGAACGCACATCTCCAGTAAGTGATCTCAGTCTTTACGTCTCAGAATGGAAGAGTATCCATGAAAATTTTCTCCACAATGGGGGGTGGAGGCACCAGGTCTTCCAGCTTCAGGTAAAAGATACGCTGCAGGCCCTGAGTGCACAAAGTCCTCAGCTCGGGCAGTTTTCCTAGCAATCGAGACAGGTTGGGCTGAGCTCTGCTGGGCTCTGTGCTGCCGCCACTGCTGCTGCTGCTACTACTGCTCACATGATCTCTCAGACAGGAGATCAAGCGGTTCTGGAGCTCCTCCACACGTTTTGGTTCCTTCAGACCATGCCGGTCTGCAGAGAGGACAAGAGAGGAGTGTTAAGGTGAGGGTTTACGAGGGAGTGAAGTCACGGCAGGATATATTAGTCTCCATGACTCTTCAGAAAGCCAATTTTTAGGTGGGGTCTGGGAGTGTGAGTTGTGTAAAGGTTCTAGAAAGAACCCTTTAGTTGGTGTAGAACATTTCAATAGAGCGAATAGGAGTTCTATATAGGACCAAGGAAGGTACTTTGATTTGGACATGACAACAATAAAACGATTCACTATTAAAAGAACCATGTACAAGAGGTTCTCCAGAGGTTCTTTAAAAAATGTGTTCTTTGAGGGTTCTTAGTAAAGGCATACAGAATATACTGTAGAACCTGGACAACTCCGAGACACATTTGAAGGTTTCAATGATTCCTCTCTATTATGCAGGAGCTATGAAGTGGTTCTATATAGCACCAAAAATGGTTCCACTACTTCAACAAGTCAACAAGGCTTTCTACTAAACAAGACAAACATTAGTGAGGTCAGAGTGTTGGATGAAGACCACCCCACCTCATCATCCCAACTCCTCAACTCATCCCAAAAGTACTGGATGGAGCTCCTCCACCACCATTATTCCAGAGAACACAGTTCCCCCACTGCTCCACAGCTCCTCAATGCTGGGGGGCTTTATACCCCTCTAGCCCACGCCTGGTATTAGGCAGCATGGAGCCAATAGGGTGCAGTACTTCTTCCCTACAGGGACTAGACAAGCTGTGTGTGTGCATTTGCACATCTGTGTCAGCAATGGGTGCAGCTTAAAGTAGCTAAAGGCATTCATTAGAAGGGGTGTCCATAAATATTTGGACATATTGTGTATACAGAACCATTTTTAAGGTTTGTAGAGTTATTCATTGTGGGGTGAAGCCCACTGTAGTGCGCTGTAGTGAGTTTCTCACCTGTGATGATCACAAGAGCTGCCAAGCAGCAGAAAGACGTGACATCCAGGCTCATGCGATGGAGGCTCTGGGAGAAGTCCATGATCGAGTCGATCCAGTCGCCAAAGCCTCGCACACACTGCAGGCGGTGCAGCACCACGCCATTACAGAAGATCAGCTTGTGCTCTTCTGGATTTGATCTGAAAGAAAGTCATTAAAACATAATTAGCACAGGTCCTAGTTCTGATCTGCTGATCTGCAGAGATCTTCAGGACGATGGGGGTTTGTTTTCACCTGTACGCTAATCTCAGTATGAAGAGCTCCACAAAGGCCGACTCCAGCAGGAGCTCCTGGTCCTCTCTGCAGAAGGAGCTGAATCCAGGGATAGCCTCAGCCCATTTCTGGACAACCTCCATGGTCCCGGTCAGAAGGTCATAGAACAGTTTGATGTCGTTGGCGTCCTCCTTTTCAGACAGGTTGCTCACGTCCTCCTGGTACTGGACATTAAAGAGACAAAACGAGGGCTGTTAAAAGGAGTCTTCACAATTCACAATTTACATGCCATGAAGATACACTACAGGGACTACATTTCCCACAATGCCCAGCGTATTTTCCAAATGCTTTCAGTCTGAACCAGTTTATGGACATTCGTACGTATTTATAACAGATGAGGCAGCGAAAGCTCAAGTTTTAGTTAAGGCCTCCTTTGACCGTATAACCAATTACCAATTAAACCAATTAAAATTAATTGATATACGGTCATAAAATACATTCCATCATATTGCGCAATATTATATTATATATCAGTGCTAGCATGTTAGCTTGTGGTTAGTACATAGTAGTGAGTACTTCATGGCATCATAATAACAAACAAAAGGGTTCTATCTACAGTAGAACTAAAAAAAGGATGCTAACAATAGTGGAACCCTTTCACCCAGGGGTGGGCAACAGGGGCCAGCACAGTTTGCTGATGTCGCTGCCATTACAACACTACTAAACCTGCTTTGTAGAAAAGAACCGTCTATAAGAGGTTTTGTTCTTTATAAAGAACCATTTTTGCGTTGTCATAGTTCTCTATAGAACCACTGCCTGTACCAAAGAACCCTTGAAGTCCCTCTGGAGTACAGTCAGGCAAAACCTGCAGCACAGCTAACATCTCTACACTCAGCAGTAACGTCAGCATTAAGCACACGGTCACGGCTCAGATTCACTGCACTGATAATTACACGCAATCTGGTGGATCTGCTGAACGGTCACAGCTCTGCTGGACACATGTTTACCGTCTGCTAATTTAAGGACAGCTGGTCAGTTTGCTCACCTTGGAGTAGTCCAGTTTTCCAGGCACAGGACTGGAATCAATATGAGCCCGGACAAGAGAGGCAGTGATATTCACAGGCTGAGCGCTGTCTGGGACGTTCTTAGGTTTGGAAGGCAGGCGTCCTCGTCGGCCTTTAAGGCTGTCTGTGCGCACCACTAAAACGCAGGAAACAGAAAAACAGACGCTGCTTTCTTAACGATGCTGCTGTTCATTAAAGCACGGCTTTATTCTGTAGGAGCTCTTTCTTAGTCATTCAGTGATTAGTTGTTCAGGTGTACCTTCTTTCACCATTCCCACTGCAAGGCACTTCTGGAAACGGCAAAACTGGCAGCGGTTGCGCCGCCGCTTGTCCACTGGACAGTCCTTGTTGGCGAGGCAGACGTATTTAGCGTTCTTCTGAACAGTGCGCTGTAGAAGAAACCACAGCATAATATTAATAGTAGAATTATTAATATTAGAAATATTAGATCAATAGGAAATTAGCAAGAGCAGCTCACCTTAAAAAACCCTTTGCACCCTTCGCAGGTGCGGACCCCGTAGTGCTGGCAGGACGCATTATCCCCACACACCGCACAGTGTCCTTCGTTGGGGCTCCGGGCTTTCGGGGAGGTATGAGGTACACTCCTTTCCTCTTTCAGCGCCGGACTATCCAAGCACCTGTGGTCGAACTCCGGGGTCTGGAAATGCAGCGGAGAGGCGTGGTGAAGCTGAGGCAGCTGCCCATAAGCGTTCTCGTCCCTGGTGTGCAGCTGGTGGTCCCCGACAGGCGACTGCTGCTCCACCGGTGTGTTGAAGCTGAAGAAGGAGTGCTGCTGGGGCAGAGGGTTGACCTCCGACACCCAGCAGCCAGGACCAGCAGAGGCTGAAAAGGGGCTGAACGGAGCATCCCAGACGGACGCAGACGGGGTCTGGAACCCTGGGGTGGAGGGCGAGGCGGCGGCCGAAAGGGGGCTGCCGTAGTAGTCAGATCCGCAGGAGGACAACGTCTCGTCCAAGTAGCTGAGGGAAAAGGTTCCCGGGTAGCAGCCGTAGACCTGGACGTCGTCTAGTCTGAAGGGGGACTGCTGGTCACGTGGGCTGGAGCCTTCAGCTAACGGGTTGCAGACGCTGCCGGTCAGGCCTGCGTTCGCGGCTGCCGGCACAGAGGCCGTGAACTGGCAGGAGAAGGTATCGAGTTCTCCGGCTTGATTTCCCACTAGAGTGCTGATGCCAGGCAGCGATGGAGGGGACAGCTGCTCCGTCTGGCCGCTGAGGTCCATGCTCAGCTTGGTGGAGAGTCCTGGATTTAGGAAATCGGGGCTGAAGTAGTTGTTTTCATAAGGCAGAGCTCCATACTGGGTCTCAACACAAGGCATTGCTGCAGCTGCAAATATATATATATATATACCCAGAATTACTATTGACTACTGACTTACAATCACTACTGTAATTCTACTCTTTAGAAATGAAGAGTTCAATTACACAACAAATGTAATTATTAGAATTGTGGAGTAATTACCAAAATTGCAATTAATTTTGCCAACTGCAAAAAACAATTACAATTAATTCACAAATAAAATTAGTCAATTATTTCATTAAAAACTAAAAAAAAAAATAACTTATTAAAGAATTAAATAACAACAGAAGAACCCTTTTGGTGCTCTATAGAACCATTTTTAAAAGGTTCTATAAAAAGGTTCTCCATCTACAAGAGGTATTCCTTGTGTAAGAGGAACCCTTTATCCCCCTTTATACCCTTTATAGTTATAAAACTTTTAAGGGTGACATTAGAACCTTTTTTGGTTCTGCTTAGCACCATATGGGGTTCCACTGTTATGTAGAACCCTTTTTGCCTTGAGTGTATTGTATATTAATGTAAAACAAAATAATAATAATACTTTTTACATCATCTAAACAGCAGATGTTCTCACGCTCAGCAACAAAGGCGCTGCCTGTGGTTCCCTATAGAACCTTTCAAAGGTTCTTTAAAGGGCGCATATCATTAAAAACAGGTCTTCAAAGGAGAACAGTGTAATGTAGTGTGTAAGCAGAGCTGAAAAAGCTGAAAAAAGGCCCGTTTTGGATTCACAGTTTTTGTGAGGTCACAAAAAAAAAAACCTATTTACATAACCCCGCCTACCGGGCCTACAGTGGTTTAGCCCAACCCACTCACAGTGAAGTTATACGGTGGGTTTCAGACACCTGGACAGCTTTTTGAATGAGGTGGAGTACAGGGCAGCCATCCGAGCCGAGCTCAATTTGCATATGTTAAATGTCTTAAAGGTACAGTAACAAATACTGCGTGTTCAGCTGTAGGGGATGAAGAGGGGCTGGTCGTTTTGGTTCCCACACAGATGTTCTAAGTGAACCTCGGAGAACGAAAACAAGGAACGTAAATAAGAACTGTAGGATAGGAGTTTCTGACTGTTTCTATTGCCACTTTTCTCCATGGATTGGAGACTCTCATTTGATCACTGTAAGCGTGAGGAGCATCTGTCACGTTTTAAAGAACCACATAATCTAGAAGTTCTCCACCTATTAAAAGAACCCTTATATCCAACCCCCTTTTTTTAAGGGTGTAAAAAAATGGAGGGGTTCTGACATGCCCAGCACCGACTTGATTACGAGATCTGTCACCAGCTCCGGCTGTTATGTGCACAACTTTACAACTCTTGTGGAAGTGCCACTTCAAAGGCATCTTAGCACCTCTGTGCGGTGGCTATCGCAGCTCTCTGGCTACTGATGTGCTCTCTTTCAAACCTCGACGAAATTCCCAGAAAAGCTTAGACAGCTTGCCGTCTCACGGAAAGATAGCCTCGCCGGAGGAGATTCGATTACCAGCCCTTAATGCTTAAATCCCGCCCCCAGTTATAAACACACTCTCCGTCCAGTGCTGGAAGACTGACGGCATTTAGGAGAACATGGAGTTGGGTTTCAGCTGCAGGCGGTGGGCCAGGCCATGCAAGGAGGCCAGCGTGCGGGGGGGGAGGGGGTGTTGGGGGGTGTGACTGTGTTTATCTGTGACTCTTTATCTGTGTATGATTGAGTATTATACTTTTTCTGTGACAATCAATCATTTGCAATAGTAATATGTGGGGTCCAGTGGGGTCCAGTGGGGTCCGAAAGTCCTAGACCACATTAAAAAATTAATTTATTTGATTTAAAGGAGAATTCCAGTATTATAGAATTTATTACTCGGTTCTAGATAAGCTCCCCCAGTCAGAGCTGTGGTTCTACAGTGGAGGTGAAGGGAAGCAGACGTCTGAAGCTCTACTAAAAGCTCCTCACAGAAAGTTCTTCACCTAATGGTGATGAAGACGCTGCCTGATGCCTGAGACACGGTTCTACCAGAGTTCTGAGAAGAGCTCGGCTCTAGAACCTGCTTTTAAAATCAGATCATTAAAATGGTGGAGGGATACATGCTGCAGGGTGTAGTGCTGCTACAGAAAGTAGTCCCTAAATATATATATTATTTTTTTTCAGCCACTTTTTTACTATTATCAAGACATGTAGCTTCACTGGTGGGTTCGGACCCTGAATAAAACGGCTGTATATGTGTGTTGTAGTCGTGGCAACTGATGTCTGATTCCATTCACCGCCATTGTAAAGAAATCCGCGTGGGTACGTTTCTCCACAACCAACCAGAATCTCACACCCAACTCCCTCTGGATGAGTGTTTACATCTCATCCACTGCGTTATGGAGAAACGTTGGGAAATCGGTGCAACCCCCCTTTAAACCTGCAGAGCAGAACAGAACAGGTGAAGACGAGCCAATTAGCTGACTCGGCTCGTTTACGTCGGCGTGGAAACTGAAATGCTGATTAATTATGTTTATTAATAACCATAATGTTTTTAATAAAATATAATAAAATGAATGAAAACAAAACCACTCTTTTCAAGTAATGGTTTTGAGAAATCAAAAAATAAATTGCATAAAAATAAATACTCAGCAAATCAGAAGTGTCCACATTTACATATTCTACTTTCTCATTTGAGCTGAAAGTAAAGCCTGCTCTCAGACCCCGGAACCCCAGTGTGTTTCTGTAACTACAGCTTATTACACTGCTGCAGGTTCTTACGCTCTTTGTTGACATCCTGGATCCCAAAGACAGCGAGGTTTTGACCTCTGGGGAAGGCCTCCCCGTCACACAGTGACCATGCATCATGCGAGCACGTAGTCAAATACTTACACACATAATAAACTGCGGACAAGCGCAGCATGCCACAGAGACATGCGACACCCCTCGCTGCCATCTATAGGGTTAACCCTGATCACCAAGTGTGTGCTTAGCATCATAAACCCCATGACCGGCCAGGCCCTGCAGCCATCAACTGGGATCCACAGCTGCAGATCCTACTGGCTGCACATATACGATAATATTTTAGAGAATTGTGATATATCATGTTATTATGATGCACAAAAAAGGATCCGGATGTAAATAGTCAGTTTAATTTGATAAACTGCAGACTATTAAATAAAAATCACTGTTTTAAGGACGGAATAGTATCTGAATAGCCATTACTGGTGCGATAATTATCATGCATTAGAAAAAAAGTCTTGAAATATTGTGATATAATATTTTAACCATATCACCTAGTCCTACTTTTAACTCCTCTGACACTACTGGGCTGACTTATTTGCAAAAAGCACAAATATTTGCTATTATTTTTAATTTGTAGTGTTTTATATTCAATAATAGCTATGTTTAAACATGAATAATCAATTCAGCATTAACATAAATATAATAAAAGTAACTTTTGGTCATAATATTACTTCACTCACAAAAGAAAATATATATTTTTCCTTCACTAATAAGACCAGAAATGAAATAATAATAATAATAATAATAATAATAATAATATCGCCTCAGAGAAGCAGGGGTTTATTTCCAAATATAATAAAATAAAAGTCCCACAAACATTTTATAATAATAATAATATAATATAATAATAATCTTTTAATAAACTAGCTAACAACTTTATGTAACTTTGACATTTTTAAGAGATATTATTACTATTATTTTTTAAATAATATTAATCGCAGCACAACCCCTTAATATCACCTCACAGACGCGACTTAAGCATAGTTTTAGAGCAAATATAATAAAAGTCGCCTAGCTAAATAGTGCATAATTAGAAATTAAAATACCTGAGCATTAAATACATGACAGGAAGGTCAGGTACGACCATAACAGCAACACACCCACTGCCACTCATGTCCACACACCCCTTGCTGGACCATAAAAACAGTATACACGCTTTAGCTCCTTGTTCGCTGGCATCTTTTTCGAATTGTCCGTTCCACCTTAAATGGTGCAGCAGTTACATTCGGGCGCCCGAGGCGCCCGAATGTAACTGCTGCACCATTTAAGGTGGAACGGACAATTCGAAAAAGATGCTACGATAAAAACGTCCAAAACATCTCATAAACTTACCTGTGTCCAAAATGCAAGACGTATCCGCGCTCTCAAGCCAAAAACGACTCTATTCTTTAATCCCAGCCAGAGACAAGAGTGTGCAACAGGTCCAGTCTCATGTCCAGAGCGACTGAAGGAGCGTGTATGAGCCGCCTGCAGCGCTTGACGTGCCATTTACTCTACACTTTTGCCGTTACGTCGTTAAAAGGGGCGGAGCCATACCCATATAAGGCAGTGGGCCTTTCCGGGCGGCCTGACGCAAGCGCAACCGGGATTCCATTGACGCACACAGGGCGGCGGAACCCGTGTGATCTAAAAATAGCGGGCAGACGACAGAGGCTCGGAGCTATTACGGCCTGGAAGGGGCTATAAATAGACGTCAAGCGATGACATTGTGCGTCGAATCGCAAAAAGGGAGCCAATACGAGTTAATATGAACACCTGCTGAATGTTTACATGGGTTTAGGGTGTAGCCCCTAATGGGGTTGGTGGTGTAGACCACTTAAACCACGTTTGTTGTTGGGTGTTGTTCCATTCATTATAGTGCCATTATTACATTATTATTGTTATAAATATATAATGTATTAGAATATGCTCATTTTATGAATATAATTCCATATGTATTAGTGACACTAGAAATTAAAATGCTAGCTGTTTACAAACAAACAAGTTCTCATGTAAACAAAGACGAGGTGTAACAGTCCCTAAACATCCAAATACTTATGACCATCAAAATTATATATATATATATATATATATATATATATATATATATATATATACACATATATAAGGTTTGACAAGCTACCACTTTTATGCCCTTGAGCAAGGCTCTTCACCCTCCCTGCTCCCCAGTGCCCATCCATTTGATACATATGCAGAATATATTATATTATGTTATATTATATTATATTATATTATACATATGTATGTATGTATGTATGTATGTTTCTGATCAACCTTTGTCCAAATACTTATGACCATCAAAATTGTGTGTGTGTGTGTGTGTGTGTGTGTGTGTGTGTGTTTATGGAGGGGTGTTTGCACTTGGGGGGGGTATATATATCTTTATATCTATCTATCTATCTATCTATCTATCTATATATATATATATATATATATATATATATATATATATACATAGGGTTTAATACCCGGCTGCCGCTTTTAGGCCCTTGAGCAAGGCTCTTCACCCTCCCTGCTCCCCATAGCCCATCCATTGGATACATATGCAGAATATATTATATTATATTATTAAAGATATATATGTGTGTGTGTGTGTGTGTGTGTGTGTGTGTGTGTGTGTGTGTGTGTGTGTGAGTGTAAATAAAGACTTAAGGCTAGAACCCGCCCTCCAGGAACAACATGAGTAAAGGTTCAGCAGTGTAATGAGTCTGGATCTGGTCTCAATACAGCTTCACTGTGGCCGCTTCATTCAGCTGGCTTCTAGAAACCCCACGTATTCTCCAGAAGTCAAACAGTACAGCTGTAGCTGAAGCCTCTTCTGAAAGGACAGTAGATTCACTTGGTGCTTCACTGATGAACCCTCTGAGTCCAGCTGCTGTAAACCTCAGCAGCTTCACCCAAACTCTGAGATGTAAATGGAACAAATGACCATATTTGGCTTCTTGAGTGATTCCTCAGTTACGTAACAGCTTCATAGAGCTGGGTGATTTGGGTGTGTTCCAGTTTACGGCAATCGCAGAGCTGAGCGCAAAACAGAAAAACTCGTACGCCCACACAGTCGGACAGGCGCAACAGCTACCGGCCTCAACAAAGCCCACAGACGTGACGGGACACGCTCTGGGAGAAGCAGTAAATCAGCGGATCAGGATCCCTCGTGCTATCATTCATTCAAGCTCAGCCATAACATTAAAACCACTGACAGCTGGAGTGAAGAGCACTGATGATCTGGTGATGATTCCAGTGGCTCCTGTCAGAGGATGGATCTACATAGCAGGCAGCGAGTCAGGCAGCCGGTTCTTAAAGGTGATGTGTTAGAATCCGAGACACTGTTCTGGATGTTCTGGACAACGACTGGGTCAGAACATCTCCACCAAAACCATATCAAGTATCAGGTCTTGTGGGGTGTTTCTTCGGTGTGCAGTGGTCAGTACGTACCAAAGGAAGGGCTCCAAGGAAGGACAACAAGGCAATGGATACCCAAGGCCTCACTGATGCTCATGGAGGCCCCGCCCACCTCACATCTTACAGGCCTTGAAGAATCTGCTGTGGAGTAGATGCCTGAACCGGCCTCAAGTGGGACCTGTAGACTTAATGTTATGGATGATCGGGGGTTATATATATATTTATTTATATATACTAGACTTGAACTTCAGGCTTCATCTGTTCTGCTCAGTTTGTCAGCAGAAGAGAAAACCCCTCGGCCGAGTGCTTCTTATGTAAGTGGCCAGATACTATACCCAGTAACTAATCGCCTCTTAATTCTTCGGAGAGCGTCTCCACGCTAGGAATGGGGGATCGTTTTATTTTTAAAGTGTGGGGAGAAAACCCAGGAGAGAGTCAACGTAATCACTCATGCAAACACACATTCATAAGTTGCCTCGGCGGCCGGGGGTCTTCAGATTAAGTTCTAAACCGAGACGGTCAGCTGCTCCATCCCGGGAGAGCCACTCGAACTCTAATGAGATAAAACAGAGTATAGATAACGACGGCACCCGTGGATTTGATCTCATCCGGGCATGACTGCCACGCTGGTATTGTTTGCACTGACCTGTCAGCACTTTTGAGAGAGCTGGGCAGCAGGAGCGAGGGAGCCGCAGTGCACTCATACCAGCAGCAGCAGCTGTCCCGACCTCCCTGGCTCAGAAAACTGTTTGGTTGTGTACACACCGACCACCCCGACCACCCTGACCACCTCGGACACCTCAGACACCTCAAGAGTCCAAGCTCCACTATATATGCCAACAGTCTGATGCTCCTCCAGCGCTTCTTCTAAAATCAAGGCTATCAGCCAGGAGTTGGTCCGTCGTTACCGCAGTAACAGCCTCTACTCTTCTGGGAAGGCCTCACACTAGATGTTGGAACATTGCTGTGAGGAGGAGCCCCACAAGAGCGAGAGCATCGGCGAGGGCAGGTACTGTTAGTCAGTGACCTTACAGCCCTTACAGCGTCCCCCATTCTGATGGTCGTACAAGGTTATACAAGCTCCAAGGGCACAACTGAACTCACAAATTAGAAGGGTTGTCCGGATACTTTTGGACATGTAGTGCATCAACATCTCCAACATATGGACAAAAGTATTGGGACACACTTTTCCGCACTATGCTCTGAGCTCAGCACTCGGCCCTGACCCCGCTCTGTAACTTGGACAAAAGTATTGGGACACACCTCTTAATCATTGGATTCAGGTGTGTGATTCAGTCCTGTTGCCACAGGTGTATAAAATCAGGACCAGGAATTGCTCACACAGTGTCTCGCTATAATTACGGGTCAGTTTTGTTCTTTAGCCCTGCATTACAACTTCTGGGCTAATGTAGCTAAGGCTAGCTAACTCACTGGAGCTGTAATCCATCTGTTAGCATCGCAGAATCTCACTTCTCTCCAACCACGGCAAGAAATAAGTCTGTCTGAAACTCAGTGAGGTTTTGACTTCGGCCTGCAGTTAGCTCTATGCTAACAGATAGCTATAGCCGTGGTCCTGGCGTATATCCTGACGATATACAGTCCAAAATCCAGCTGTTTTTAATACAGGAACCCTGCAGTTCACTTTTTAGGTCTTTGCCTCATGAAGGTAATACTAGTTTCCACTAAGTGAGGCCATGCAAATGCCATGGAACCGAAGTTGGACTAGCACAACAGCAAGGTAGCGCTGTTGTTCTAGCGCAGCAGTATCGAAGTTGGATAAGCCCGGCAGGGAGGCCATGCTAATGCCCTGTAGCTCACTGTTAAGTTAATACTAGTATTAATACTAGTTTAATACTAGTTTGGACCGGGTGTTTGGACCGGGCGTGCTAATGCAGCGGCACCATAGTTGGACGAGCCCAGCGGCCAGGCCGTGCTCACACCATGGTAGCGCTGTTGGACGAGGTGTTCTAACATAGTGTATGAAGGTAATACTAGTTTCCACAAGTTGGACCGAGGATGCTAATGCAGCGGACGAGTTGTTGTACGAGCCCGGCAGCCAGACCGTAGCACTGCTGGAGGCCCATAGCCCATAGCTAACGTAGCAATGTTGGACGAGGCCCGTAGGTGACTCAAGTATACTTCATTAGGCTACAGTGTACAGTGTATGTAAAGCGTACTTGTCTCCACACTAATGATCAGCTAACGCTAACATGAAGCTAATCATGGGAACCCTACAACATTAAGCACTCCCACCGAACGGTTCTGTGGCCCGTTAGCTAACCGTGCTGAGAAAACCGGGCGATTGTAAGCGTTCAGTGGGTGGGTGGTGGATCTGGCACTGGAGTAAAAAAACCTGGGCAAAAAACCTCTGAGACTCTTCAGACTTCTGTTTATTAACTTCTGACAGAACAGATACAGAAGAGAGGTTCAGGTATACTTCATACATCAGTGGGTTTCAGTAAGAGGTCAGACGAAGGTCACTGACAGACAAGGACTAGGACTAGGACAGCAGCAGTTTGACAGCAGGGATGGGTTTGTAGGACACCTTCAGCAGACCTTTGGCATGGAATACACTGAAGCTCAACATACAGTCTAATCTACTGGAATCTAATGTAGTCTAAAATCGAATATTCCTGTATTTCATTTATTTGCACACAGAAAAGAAAACGAGGTTTCATATAAATTCTCTACGGTTACATCTGCTATACACAAATGCTGCAAACTAACACATGGAAATCTACACGTCCAAAACAGATGTTTCTTCACTTGAGGTGAAAGAATCCGGATGACTTGGCAGGAGGAGCCATCAGCATACTGGCCTGGTTCTTATGTGTAATGTGTATCTGCAGAGACATACATGCACATTCAGAGGTGTATACAAACATTTACAGGATTCCCGCTCCTTTAAAAAAAACACTTCCCAGGACATTTTCCATGACACTATAAACGATATGGACAAAAGTATTGGGACAGCTGCTCATTCATTTGTTGCTTCTGAAATCAAAGGGATTAAAAAGAGTTTCTTCGAGATTTTGCTGGAGGAACTCCACAGTCTCTACTGTCCAGAGAAGAAGGCAAGATTTTGGAGGAGCATTGCTGTAAGGATTTGATTGCATTCAGCCACAACAGCACTAAAGAGATGATCACTACCCCACTTCATCATCCCAACTCCCTCACTCGTCCCATTAAAAGTACTGGATGGAGCTCCACCACCATCATTCCAGAGAACACAGTTCCTCCACTGCTCCACAGCTCCTCAATGCTGGGGGGCTTTATACCCCTCTAGCCCACGCCTGGCATTATTAGGCAGCATGGAGCCAGTAGGGTCATGATGTTGATCTATCTGCTCCAGAGAGTCCTATTCTATTGGCAGTACTTCTTCTCTACAGGGACTAGACAAGCTGTGTAGCCGTGTGCATTTACACATCTGTCTCAGCAGCCTTTACGTATAAATATATATATATATATTTATAAACATGGTGACTGGATGTCCAGATTTTACAGATTTTACAGGATACCTTCACCTGTCCTGGTTTTCTATATTTTGTTCCAGGGCCAAATATTAATATGCGTATCATGAAACACCCCAGATGCTGTTATTTATGCTATATATATAAGAAATATAAATAAAAAATCTATAGTAAATATAAACACACTTACTGTGCACGGTGGCTGCATCCAAGGCTCGCCATCAATCTGCATGGGCAAAGCTTTCTTTGTCCTAAAAAAGAAACAGCAGATACACCATAAGACCAAAAGTATCCAGACACCCTGTCCAATCAGTGAATTCAGCTGCACCCATTGCCCACACAGTTGCGTGTCTAGAGCCTGCATGTTCTCCACAGCTGCTGCACATGAACCTACTGGCACCATGCCCAATGCCAAACATGGGCTAGAGGGGGATAAAGCCCCCCAGCATTGAGCTGTGGAGCAGTGGAACTGTGCTCTCTGTCATCCAGTATCTTTGGGATGAGGTATACTAGTCAACCGACATCAGTACCTGACCTCACGGATGCCCTTGTGTGGTTGAATGCAATGAAATCCTCCTCACAGCAATGTTCAATGTTCCATCATCTAGTGCAAAGCCCTATTCAGAAGAGGTCCCTGCAGTATAGAGGGTTTCAGAAGTAACTCTGGACAAGCAGGCGTCTACAAACTTCTGGACACAAAAAGGATACTAAATCGATATATGGACAAAAGTATTGGGACGCCAGCTTATTCGTATTTTCTTCTGAAATCAAGTGTATTAAAAAGTGTATGTCTACTGTCCAGGGAAGAAGGCTTTCAACTAGATTATTCAAGCATTGCTGTGAGGATTTGGTTGCATTAGGTGACAAGAGTGTTAGTGAGGTCAGGATGTTGGATGATCACCACCCCACCCAGTTCCACGGTTTCAGAGAGTCCTATTCCTTTGGCAGTGCTTCTTCACAAGCTGTGTGTGTGTGTGCATTTGCACATCTGTGCAATGGGTGCAAGTTATGGTTAATGGTCACTGAATTCTACACATACTTGATCATTATCTGTGTTGTTTGAGCCAGGCGGTGACCTTTGCTCTTCAGGCCGGTGTAAATCTGACCCATCTCCATGGCTCCTTCAAGTCCAACAACTTCTAGAAGTTTGTCACTCATATCTAAAAAATTACAACACAGGAACAGTATATTATATATATATATTATATAATAGTTCCATACTCAGCTCTATATCATTATTAATCATTTTAAATATATATATATATATACACACACTAAACATCACCCACCCTGTGAGCTCCTCTCCAGGGTGTCGCTGTCAGTAATGACCTGTGGGCAATGTCCCTCATCCTTATGTGCGTCCTCAGTCTTCTTCGTCTCTCCCCACAGGTTAGAGCCCCCGTGCATGCTGGGAATATTGAGAACAGCGATTCCTTCCAGGGAAAGGCTGCTCAGATCCAGTGGAATGCCACAACACTGAAGACAACAGAAGACAATAAGGCATCTAAATAAAGTGAGATCTGTAGACAGAGTACAACACTGCCCTCTAGTGGTCCGGGTTTAAGCACAACACTAGATGAACCACTGTCTGACACCAATCTTTACATTTAAACTATTTATTAATAATCAATACTGTGTTCCTGAGAATCGATGCAGTATTGCAGAACATAATATTGCGATCCATCGATTTCCTGATATTTTCTTACACTCCTACCGTACAATAATAAATACCGTACGGAAATAAAATGTGTCGCGCAACTACATAGTTAATTACATAATTATGCATTTACACACTACGTCAAATATAACATAAAACAACGTTCAAAATAACTGTTCAACATGCTACAGTAACGGCAGCTGAGCAGGTTTTACCTGAATGGTCAGGCATTCTCTGAGCTTCTTGCAGGACGCTGATATGGTCTCAGAAGTGGCGAGCTCAAAGTACCACAGCTTGTTCTTAGCTCTGTAACAAGGCATCAATATAAAGGCACAGAAACCTTCGTTTAAAAGACTCGAACTGCTTTAAACTTCAGACTCACTGTATTGGTCACAAAACGTCGTAAAAGGTCCGGCATCACTCCCATTCTTAAAAAACTGGTCTGGACACAACCAGCCTTGATCATTACCAATCAATTTCTAACCAATTGTCTTTTTAGCGAAGCTGTTAGAAAGGGTGGTGTCCACTCAATTACGGCCCTCCCTGATGAGCAGCACTCCTACTCCTCCTTTTGAGCCTTTTTCAGTCTGGGTTCAGTACAATTGCGGGTTTTCAGTGGTCTTCTTCTCGCTACTGACTCAGCCGAGCTCAGTATCCGCCTTCTTTTAGATTTAAGCACCTCCTATAATACGCTTAATTGCGGAATACTCTTCTCCCGTCTCTCGGCTATCGGCATTACTGATACGATCCTGCTGTTATTTCCTATTTTACCAACAGAGATTTCACTTGGTTGCTCTAGTGAAGCTCAATTCGTCCCCTAGTGCTGATACACAAGGAGTTCCCCAGGGCTCAGTCCTTGGCCCTCTTCTGTTCATCATTTACTTGCTACTCCTTGGTCAGATCATTCGCAGCCATGCTTTAAATATCCACTGTTATGCAAATGACAAGCAGATCTATCAGATCCTCTAGCAGGTCAACCCTACCTTCATGATGCACCCTCTGCCCTTATGTCTTGCATGTCCGGTCTTAGACTCTAGATGTGAGCTAACTCCCTGGCCCAAAGTCAACATTATCAACAATCTCAGATCTTACCCTGAACTTTGATGGCCTCCTATCAGGGCCGGGCCCGAAACATCTCTCTTCCACCTTCATAATGTTGCTGGCCTGAGCCCCCTATGCTCTCAGACGCTGAAAGTCTCATCCCGCCTAGACAACTACAATGCCCTTCATTGGCCTTCCTAACAAAACCATCTGCTCTCTGTAGTGCGTCCGGAGCTCTGCTGCTAGAGTTCTCCCTGAACCTCAGCTCATATTACTGCAGTCCTTCTCCAGCTACACCGGCTACCTGTCCCGCCCCGCATTCAGTCCGAAGTCCTAAAGTCTTGCTGACACACAAATATCTGACACCAGTCCATTAATCTGGACTTTTACACCCCTACCGTCCTGCACGGTCACTCAGGTCTGCTGATAGAGGTCCTCTGTGCTAAATTTAGATTAGTTACTGCTGCTGGTAGATCATGCAGCGCTACGGCACCCAGGCTAGGGAGCTCTCTCCAACCGGCTTCTTCTTTTAACGCTCAGTTAAAAAACCTTCCTCTTCTCTCAGTACTTCCGCTCTCCTCCTCTGCCCTCTCTGTGTTTAGGTTTTTTTGTCCCTCCGCTGTGTGAAGCGACCTCAAGTATTAGAAAGGCGCTTTGGAAAAACGTATTAATATTATTTATTAATGATAATAATAATAATAATAATATTTTTTTTATTATTAGTCATTAATTTAACAGTCACAATTTAACTTAGCATTAGCCTTTAAAAGCAGATTCAAAAACAAAATATTAATATAATATTAATACTAATTTATGACTAAATTAACTTAGTATCAGACCACCAGCCATTCAAAGCAGATTCAGAAAATCCAGAAAAATATTAATATAAGATTAAAACTAATAAAACCTAAATATTAATATAAAACTAAAATATAAAATATTAATATTAAAACTAATATTATTAAACGTCTCAAATTATATATATATGAATAATATAAAAATAAAATAATACAAGATAAATAATAATTTATCTTTAAATTACAATAAAAATGAAATATTGATATTTAACATTAATATTAATAGATCATATATTTAAAATGACATAATGTACATAATAATAATAATAATAATATCAGAATAATAACATCAAAATAAATTCAATCAAATACATTTAAGAGGTAAAACAACAGAATTTGATCCATAACAACTGCAGTTATCTGAGAAATATGAAGGATTCTGTGCTATTTATCATCAGAAAATTAAAGCATGGACATGTTGTCAGTACTGGTGTAGCTCTGGTTCTGCTGCTACCTGCTGTTGAATTTCTGTGGGTGCTTCTCCCTCATGGTGTGGAACCGGTGGGCTATAGACGCGTCCTGTAGAGAGAGCCACCATAAGCGGCATGTTCAAAAAACAATATATGAACAATAACCATAACAATATTATAACTCCCCCAGTGTCTGACATCTGCTTCTACTGTCCTGTACTGGAGCCACGAGGCCAGCATGGTCCTA